>NC_133846.1:3548953-3756453 GCF_047830755.1 Zonotrichia albicollis
CGCCCTGTCTCAAACATTTGGGTCTTAACCACAACAACAACAAAGATTCCAAGCAGCCAGTGTGCCAAACTGCATCTGCATAGGGGAACAAAATGCTGTGCAAAACCATTAGAGAATCCTTCCCATATCTGTCCCACAGCTCCTAAAAGCTGCTTCATTTTCTCATCTTTGAACTTTCCCACCTTCTTTCAGCTGGAGCACCCAGCAACATGAGCAGTGCAAAGGGCAGCAGGGGAGAGGAGAGGAACTCTGGTTTATTTGGGTCAGAATTTCATTTATTGGAAGGAATATTTGTCTCTCGGGGCGCATTTTCAGCCCTGATGAAAGCTGGGGGTGCTCAGCAGCAGATCCAGGTGGAGAATTAATGACAGGCATCTCTTCTCTGCAGCTCTGGGCACCATTTATTCACAATAATATTTATCTAGAAAAGAGTAAAACCTGTGTACAAAGCCCTGATTATTGTACAAGACTCTTACCAGATTTCTTTCCTCCTAAAAGCAATGCAGTTTTAATTCCCATTGGAAAGGGAATATTCTGCACTTGAAAGGACAGCAATATCTGCTCCAAGAAACATTGGGAAAATGGGAAAAGTGACCCAGGGCAGAGTTTTCATTACCCTTCTCGTGACACCAGCAGTTGGATTTGTGCAATAGGGATAATTTTAGATAAAGGGTTTCAGACAGCTGATCTTGATTTAATAAAAAATAAAAATAAAATTGGAAGCTCAGGACTGACTGCAGCACACCCTGCCTCCAAAGCTGGCAGAGCCACAAGTGAAAATTACCCAGCTACCATGAAGAGTTTGGGAATGAAAACAGCAACAAAAATTGCCCAGACTCTTCACCAGCTGACCAAAATCCTGCTCAAAACCCCTCAGAGCCCCATCAGCACCAGAGTTCTGTACAGGGGGAGCTTGACAGCTGGTTTGCAAGCAAAGCTGAGTTAATAGAAGAAATAATGATGATTTTTGAGTGTATCCATAGCAAAGAAAAAGACAAGGCCATCAGCATGAAAATAGATTAGAAAAGATACATGAAAATTTTTGATTCCCCAGGAAATGTCAGAACCCAGGACATTCCTCTGGCTGCCCTGGATGGCTCCAGACCCTGGCAGGGGTCTCAGAGACCTTGGCACCGAGTAAAAACACCTGTGTCTTTGATTTTAAACCCTTGGTAACAATTCCCAACATTGTGTGAAGAGTTACAAGCCACACGGGTTTTGAGTAGAATGACAGTGAATTTATCACAGGGTGAAAAAAGTAGAATTTTGGGGTTTTTAGAATGGGGGTTCAGGAGGCAAAATGGAGGAATCTGGGTGTGTCCTGTCTTTCTCCTTCTTCTTCTTGTCCTCCATCTTCTGCTGTGATGGTGACACTTCTGGATTGGTTTAGAGTAGAAGAACAGAGACTGTCTAATACAAGGGACATGTATTGGAAAATTATTGTAAATAAAGTACAGGTAGTTTTTAGTATAAAAAGATAACACTGTCCTGAGGGTGGTCAGCGTGCTGGACAGATCTGAGCAGGTCAGAGAAAGAATGGGATAGATAAAAAATAAAAAAACAACTTTAGAATGAGACGCAAGGAATCCTGTCTTCTTTTGGGAAAAAAAAGAGACTTTTTAACACCTCGGGGTCATCCCAACAGCAGAAGAACCCCGGCCAGAAGGGGAAGCAGGAGAGAGCCGCAGGGAGGTTTAAGCGGGAGAGCTGCGGCCCAGCTGTCGCAGCCACAGCAGGCCTGGCTGCCCCACACACCAACAGCAGCAATGCCAGCAGCCTGTGGAAAGCTGCGAGGGAGGCGCTGCTGCTGCCTGGCGCCACACGGGTGCTGACACGCTCCCTGTGGTCACACATCCTGCAGCAAAAGCCACCCCAAACCCACAGCCCCCAGGGCACAGCTGGGCCTGTCACCTTCAGGATGCTCCAGCCACGCTGTCGTTTTAAATTTCTTTCATTTCTTGCTGGTTTTGCTGTTTAATAACCCCTTTGTCAGGAATTTAGCTGCTAAGGACTGGAAAAGTACAAAACTGTGGCTAATTCCAAGTCCTGTACCTGTAAGATAGCATGTCCTTGGGCCCTAGCTACAGCAGGATAACGAACAGTGAAAGAGACATGAAAAAAAGAGAGATGTAACCCCTAAGAATGAGGAGTTCATGGTATAGTTTAACCAACAGATTGCTTGGCTTACAGAATATTCATAAGCTTATTATTTGCTGTATAAGTGTTTGATACTTTCTTCAATAAACTGGACCAGAAGGACCTGAGGGACCGGGACCGGACCGGACCTAAAGGGCCTGTGATGAACCAACTGGTGTCCTGGTCCCCTTCCTTCGACACCCCTTCAGTGCTTTGCTTTTGTACAGATCCAGCATTTCAGAGGCAAAACCTCTCCTTGATTATTTGCTGTCAGCACAAAGCTGACATTCAAGCAGAAATAAGACAGAAAATTAAATAGTTGCTTCAAACCTCCCAAGCATCCTCTAAAACTCCACACACATTAACTTTTAATGCATCTCTGGAGCTGCAGCTTCCCCTGGGGTGGGACGTGGGCGCAATTTTCCCAACAGGGAGCAGGAATTGTACAACTGCTCACAAAAAACCTCTTCATCCTCACCACAGCAGATGGCAGGGAGCAAACTGGGATTCCCATTAAGCACTTCAACCCTCAGAGGAGCTGACAAAGGCACTCTGCTCCCAGCTCCATGTCACCCAGAGGAGGGATGGAAAAGGGAAATATCACTGGGGGCTGGTGGTGTAACACATTCTTCACCCTGGAGAGGTAAAACTGATGAGATCAACCCAAAAACTTTCAGGATGTGATTATGAACTTTCCCACAGTGATGCTGCCTTCACACTGACAACAACTTTTTGATTCAAACCTCCCCCATGAGGAGGAGGAGGAGGAAGAGGAAGATGCCAAGATGCAGGTTTATTTCAAGCACTGGTGTAAAGATGGTGTGTGGTGATAGTGAGTGTGGAGAGTTTATTTAGGTTAGCCTGAATTCAGCAGATCACAGCCACGGGGGCTGGCTGGGAGCAGGAAAAGGAAGCTGTGCACAGATTTTCAGGGAACCACAAATGTTTCTCTGTGGTTTCTCGGGTGTTTATCTCGATCAGGTCCTGTGCAACTTCCACTTCAAAGGTTTCAGCTGGGTCTCAAAAGATCAGAAGGGAAGATTGAGTCTCAAGTATCTTAATTAAATTACTCATTCATACAAGGGACTGGCAGGCAATCCAAGATTGATCTGCTTCAAGACAAGCAGGGCAGACAGACAGACACCACAGACACCGAGCTGGGCATTGCAAGAAATAGGAGAGAAGTCATCTTACAAAATAGATCCAAATAAAGAAATAACCAATAACAAAATAAATAAAAAATAAAAAATAACCTAGAGCCACACCCACAAACCAGGAATAGGAACCCTGTGTTTCTATAAAGAGTAGAAGGTGAAGGATGAATTAGACATGAATTAGATGAGAATGAAAATATTGCTGAGGAGAAAGGTCCTGTCCAGCCTGGCCTTGGATTTCTCCCACAGCTTCTCTGACCCGGTGCCAGGCCTGCTCACCCTCACAGGGAACAATTCCTTCCCAACATCTCACCCAAACTCCCCTCTCATTTGACCCCATCACTCCTGTCCTGATCTGATGAAGGATCCAAGGGAGGTCCCACTGTCTGTGGCAACAGAAAATCCCTGACCATCCTTGCAGTGAGTGAGGGGTTTTAAAACAACACCTGAACTCTCCTGTTCCACCTCCTGATCTCCCCAAAATATTGAGATTTTCCCTGGGTGTGTCCTCCAGGCTGGTGCATCCCAGGACAGCCAAATCTGCAAATTCCCACAGCTGGAGCCAGGCCAAGGGTGAGAGCAGAGATTTCATTGTTCCTCTAAATACTCCTGCAACCCTCCCTGAATTTTGCCCTCTGCAGTGTGGCCACACTCACAGCAGTGTGGTGTGAGACTGGCATCGCTGAGATGATGAAAAACAGCACAAAAACCCTCCCTGAGGTTTTCCATCCTTTTCTGCTGGTCACGAATCCCTGGCTCACTGCAGTCACACAGGTCACTGAATCAATGAATGTTTAATGCTTACAAAAGCTTCCAAATGGGGTTATTTGACAGGCTCAGAATAAAATGTGTAGGATTCTGCTTCAGCAAAAAGAACCACAAAAATAACAATGTTTATTAACAATAATAATAATAATGTAAGTGAGCCCACGTGGCCCAAATGCTTTTGTCAATTCCTCCCTCACAACCTGCACCAACCCTGCTTTACAGAAATCATTTCACTTCTAGGAAAATTAAAGCTGAACTTCCCTGCAAGCTGCTCATTCAACCTCACATTTGATTTTCCCTGACACAGCTCAGTGTTAAGTGCAAATTTTGAGAATTACAAGCATGGACATCCATGCTGCTCCCTGCCCTTCTCTTCAAAAGATTCCAGTTATGAACATCTGTTGTTTACAAGTGCTCAGCCTGAAGGTTGCCAGACTTATTCTTCATCTTCCACTTCAAGGCAAAGGCTGCCAGAAAGGCATCTGAATTTCATGCTGGGATATCCTGGACATTCAGCTCTCCAGCTGACAATTGCTACTCAGGATCCTGCTTCCAAAGATTAGCTTGATTTAAAACGTGGCCTTAAAATAGCATTGGAGCATTGTCTTTTCTTCTTTTTTTTTTTTTCATCTTTTCCCTCAAAAGCACTCACTCAAGATTTGCCATGGTTTTCATATTGATGATCTGAATAGGCAAATGCCTCCAGGACAAAAATTATACGAAATCAGGGAAGTGAAGGCTGGGGTTGGAGGTCTCAGGGTCTGAGTGCAGAGGGACTGAGCCTTTTTGGGGGGCTGGAAGTCACCCCCAGACCCAGGAGCCACCTGTGAGATGGATGCTCTGATTTCCACCTCAGGTACCAAACCTGGGACAAACGAGCTCCTGCAGCAGCCACAGTTACAAGATTTGGGCCTCCTTTTGTACATTCCAATCCTTACATCCCATTCCCCATTAACAACACAGAACCCAGCAGGAATTACTGACATCAACGAGCACCCAGAGCAGGGAAAGGCTCCTGTGCCCAACACAAACCTGGGGAATGTTTGGCTCTGGAATTCAGAGCAGTGCTGGTGGCCCACACTCATTCTAATAACTCTCTTTTCATTCCTGTCCTTGTAATCAAATCTACAGAGGAGGGAAAAAAAAATTAATGTAAAATAAATAAAATTTAAAAATTAAATAAATAAAATAAAACAAACCAAATAAAATAAACTAAATAACGAAAAATAAATAAATAAATAAAATAAAATTTAAAATAAATAAGAGAAAAAAATTAAAATAAAATAAAACAAAGTAAAATAAAATAAAATAAAAAATAATAAAAATAAAATAAATTTAAAATATATAAAATAAAAAATTAAAATAAAAATTAAAATAAAATAAAATGAAATAAAAATAAAATAGAATAAAACAAAACAAAATTTAAAAAATAAAATTAAATTAAATTAAAAATAAAATAAATTTAAAATAAAACAAATTTGAAAATAAAATAGAATAAAATAAAATAAATTAAAAAATAAAATAAATTTAAAATGAAATGAAATGCAATGAAATGAAATGAAATAAAATAAAATAAAATAAAATAAAATAAAATAAAATAAAATAAAATAAAATAAAATAAAATTAAAATAAAATAAAATAAACCTCCCTGGGCTTTGGAACCTCCCACTCTGCTCTCTCCTTGAAGCCCGTGTCTTCCCAGCATGGAGGAACCCACACACTCCAATCCAGGGCTCAGCCCAAATCCTCCTGCCCTGGGAGCATTCCCTTGCAGGAACACAGTGGGAGCAAGTGGGCAATCCCACACGAGCTGCAGAGCAGGAAAATGCAAATTACAGGGTGGCTGCCTGACAGATTTCCGTGTCAGGAGATCTAAACAGGGGACGTGCCACGGGGAGCAGGCAGGCAATGACACGGTACCTCCTGCCATAATTACCGGTTCTGGGGAGAGCAGGCTATTACGGGGTATTTATAGGGTCAGAGCCAGGCAATTACAGAGCAGGCTCCTGTCCCACACTGTAATCCTGAGGGGCAGGGAGCTGATGGCTGGGTTGATCAAATGGGGGGCTCCAATGGGATTGCAGCTCCAGCCTCTGCACAGGAGATGCCAGCCAGGAGAATCCCTGAGATTCAGGCAGGGACAGGCGGGTACAAGGGAACTGTGCCCTAAGGATCCCTGGGCACGCTGGCACCGTCCTGAGCGCTGCCCGGCCAGCTGACCTGTGCCACTGCTGGCCAACACTGCCCACACACCCCACAGCCTCAGACACCGTGTTACTGCTCACTCATTCCAACTCTCACCAAATTAATTTGTGTATTTATGACTCAGGCCTTGCAGGGGATACCATATTCCAAGAGCAAGGCGTTTTTCTGGCAAACTGCTGCTGAACAAAGAGAAATCAGGAGCCCAAGCAACACCAGCCCGCTGCAAATCCTGCAGGGTTCTGTTCAACTCTACTCAAAACTTCCACATCATAAATTCATTCTAAATCCCCAAGCAAAATTTCTATGCCACTTTCTCAAGCTGAATACAGAGTGTTTCTGATGGGTTGTTTCATATCATGTAATATAGAGAAAATCACCTCAATCTTCACCAGAAGTAACAACAAAATCACTGAGAACATCCATCACACTGCAGAGGAAAATTGTAATCTAGACATCATCTCTACTGGTGTCATCTTAAAGGCACCTGCAGGATGTGCAGTGTTTATAGTTGTAACAACACTTTCACTGTAAAAGAAAAAGGAAAAAGAAAAAAAGAATAGGAAAGGAAAAGAGAGGAAAAAAGAAAGGGAAGGGAAGGGAAGGGAAAGGGAAGGGAAAGGGAAGGGAAAGGGAAAGGGAAAGGGAAAGGGAAAGGGAAAGGGAAAGGGAAAGGGAAAGGAAAGGGAAAGGGAAAGGGAAAGGGAAAGGGAAAAGGGAAAGGGAAAGGGAAGGGAAAGGGAAAGGGAAAGGGAAAGGGAAGGGAAGGGAAGGGAAGGGAAGGGAAGGGAAGGGAAGGGAAGGAAGGGAAGGGAAGGGAAGGGAAGGGAAGGGAAGGAAGGGAAGGGAAGGGAAGGGAAGGGAAGGAAGGGAAGGGAAGGGAAGGGAAGGGAAGGGAAGGGAAGGGAAGGGAAGGGAAGGGAAGGGAAGGAAGGGAAGGGAAGGGAAGGGAAGGGAAGGGAAGGGAAGGGAAGGGAAGGGAAGGGAAGGGAAGGGAAGGAAGGGAAGGAAAGGAAGGAAAGGAAAGGAAAGGAAAGGAAAGGAAAGGAAAGGAAAGGAAAGGAAAGGAAAGGAAAGGAAAGGAAAGGAAAGGAAAGGAAAGGAAAGGAAAGGAAAGGAAAGGAAAGGAAAGGAAAGGAAAGGAAAGGAAAGGAAAGGAAAGGAAAGGAAAGGAAAGGAAAGGAAAGGAAAGGAAAGGAAAGGAAAGGAAAGGAAAGGAAAGGAAAGGAAAGGAAAGATCTTTCAGACTCTGACAGGTCCATGGATGTGCAGAACAACTTCTGCCCAGTGTGTGACACAGCTCTGCTCTGGAGCCAGGCTTTCCTGAGCACACAGCACAACGTGTGCTCTAATTGACAACCCCAGTGAATGACATCAAAGCTGTGCAGACAGGAAACTAAAATGGTGCCTCCTTAATGGCTTCCACAGAGAGAGCTGCTGCTGGAAACGGGAAGCTGCTGCGTCCCCACATCCCTCCAAACACAGCAACAGCACAGCACAAACACGGGAGAACGTCCCGACCCAAACAATGCGAAAAGTGACGCTGCATCGGGGCGGGAGCGGGCCCAGATGGATCCTCTCAGATCTCAGAAATGATTCAGATCCCAGGGTGCTGCTGCTCCTTGTTTGCCTCAGCTGCTGCCCTGACAACACAGCCCAACAAGGCAGAGCACTGCCCACATGGGGCTCACCCCCACAGCCCCTCCTGCAGCCCCTTCCCCTGGGAAAAGCAGAATCAAGAGGATGTGAACCCATAAAACCAGGGTCCATCTGCATCACTGTGAAAAATGCATGTATTTTACGATTGGCTTTTCAGAAATATTAAAATGAACATTATATGTGTTGTGTTAGAAAGTAATGCTGTATTAATTCTCTTAAGTAGTGTGCTAAATATAGTTTTAGGTTATAAAAAATGTTAAAACACAAACTGTGCTATGTAGGATACTTTTTTTAAAGAAAGGACTGGCACTGAGATAGCAGCCACAGGATGCCTGAATCTTTCAGAGAAAGAGAATTTATTGCTCCATTATCAGAAGAAATGAACTTCTTCCACCTCAAGGCGCTGTCAGGATTCAGAGGAAGAAGCTGACACTGCCCAGACAGAATCCTGTGTTTGAATGGAACTTATGCATCATGGATGGGGTGTATGAATATGCAACACGCTGTTGCTTTTAAGGGTTAATCCTCTGTTAACGTGGGTCCTTTCAGGCTCGTGCTGCCCAGAAAAAGGTACCCAGACTGTCTATAACTTTTTGTCTCTATTGTTTCATATAGTCCTAATCCAAATTGTCCAAATTATTATTACTCTAATTGTATTACTATTTTTATAATTTTATTACTATTAAACTTTTAAAATTTTAAAAACAAGTGATTGGGCGTTTTCACACTCACCCCAACTCAGAGAAGTGGGAAGAACCAACACCCAGCAGCACGGCCAGACCCAGCTGTAAATGATGCTTCAAGCAGCAGAGTCAGATTGTCAGAAAGGACATGTTCAGGTTTTAATTGAGTCCCCCAGCTCGGTATCCAGGGATTCCCCCACCCACAGTGGCACAGCTCTCTCTGCAAGTGCTGCTGGCCTTATTTCCCTGCTGTTTGAAGTGATAGTAGCAGAGCTGCAACACAACTCCCACACAGAGCGTGTGTGGGATCCCAGAAACGGAGAGCTGACAGCAGGGAACAGATTGGGAACAGCTCCCCTTCAGAAAACCAAAGCCACTGACACTGAAGGAAATCCTGTCCATCAAATCTGGCACGCAGCTTTGCCCACCTCTCCCAAAAAATGACTCCTTTTCTGCACATTCCAGTCCTTACATCCCATTCCCTATTGACAACACACAGCCTAGCAGGAATTACTGATATCAATGAGCAGGGAATGGCTTCTGTGTCCAACACAAACCTGGGGAATGTCTGGCTCTGCAATTCAGTGCTGGTGCCTACATTCACTCAAACAACTCTCTTTTCCATTCCTGTCCTTGCAATCAAATCTACAGCAGGAGGAAAAAAATAAAAAGCAGAAACAAAAGGGAAATACTCTACTTGAATTGCTGGTCTTTGGTGCTCCTAGTTTTAGCCAGGAATCTCTCAGCCAACTTCTCCAAATTCCTGGAGTAATCCATCTCAATCTCTGCCTTCTTGCGGAAGAAATCCTGCAAGTCCTGCAGTAACTGGACCCGAAGCTCACACTGCTGGTCAAGGCATTTCAGCTGCTCTACCAACTGGGCACGGATCTCTGCAACAAATAAAAGCACTGCAGGTTAAACACAGTCCCATCACAGAAAACACCATCACAGTTCTCCAGAAAACATCATTTAAAAATGGGTTCCCTCATTGGTGTCAGCCAGGCTCCCTTGTGGTGATTATGTGCAGGCAGAAAATGTCTGGGGGTGCAATTGCAAGGAAATCCATCCCAAACCCTGCACAGCAAAGCTTTGTTGCTGAAAAGTGCATCAGTTACAAGTGTCAAGTGCATTTTTGGCATGGGGAACGAGTGGTCACTGCCTAAAAATGTACTGAATCTCAGTCTGGAAAAAGGACTGAACGCTGCAATCCCCCACGTCAGCTCAGCAAACCACTTCAGGGAATTTCTATCAAATTCCTCTGCAAACTGCTCCTGATGCAGAAACAAGACATTGCACATTCTGGGGCACTCCCCAAAGGCACCAAATTCAGATTATTCAGTTTGTTCCTGAGCCTCCAGCTGTGCAGCTCATTATAAGCCAAGCCATGAAAGAGATGAAGAAAACCCTCTGGAGAGCCAACACCAGAGCACTTCCCATTAGGGAATCATCTCCAGGAAGGCTCCTTTTCCTTTTAAAATATCTGCAAGTAACATATTTCCATCTAAGGACCCCATAAAGCACACAGATATAGGTGTTAATACCATAATTAATTATTAATGCACATTCATAATAATCACTGCATAATTGTTATGAATGTCTCTATGTTAGCACAGTACTGTTTTCAAGTATTTTAAAAACATGAAAAAGCTTCTCCCATTAGCCACGTGTTCTCCTTATCCCACTAATCCTGAATTTGAGGGACAGAACAGTAAAATGACTCACTCACTCAAACAGGGCAAGAAAACACAGCAGAAGTGTGTCAGTCGCTGCCTAAAAATGCAGAAATATTCAGTGATGCAGCCAGCAGAGGCTATTTGCTTTTACACAGGCAATAAACTCAACATGAAATCAATAAAATATGCCCTTTCATCTAAAGGTCTTTGAGCAGTGAAACTGCAGAGATTTGCCATGGCCTGACTGCGAGCGCTGCTCCCCCTCCAAAGCTTTCCAAGATGTGTTGTTCCAGGCTGAGCCCGGAACCAGCAATAAAATTTCAGGTTTCAATAAAATTTCAGGTTTCACAGCTTCCCTCACACCTCCACTCTGCGACTGCAGGCGCCCACAGCTCCATCACTGCAAGGGAAAGAGAGGAGGAAGCATTTCCCAAACCAAATTTTTTAAAAATCAACAACTTCACCGCTGATTCCTGAAATACAGAAAATCACAGAGAGCAGCTTGGCTCCTCTGTGAGTTTGTCCCTTTGCCCAGGAAATAAAATGGAAAAAAAAAACCATCTGGACCTCCATGGTTTCATTCCTGCCATGCACTCCCAGGATCAGTTGCCTCGGATCGTGCTCACATCTGCGGGAACAGTTTTAAGGAATTTGGGATTTGCCCTGAACAAAACCCCGCATCTTTATTTTAGGGATTCCAAAACCCAAACCACATGTAGGAAAACACAGCTCCCAGTCAGGCTTGCCAAAAGAAAAAAAAAAAAAAAAAGAAAAAAAAATTAATTAATCTGAACAAATGTGGGGTTTTCAAGCTTGAAGATGACCTTGATTAGCACTGAATTTGGTCATTGCAAACTTCTCAGCCTGTGGTACCCAGGGGCTTTTGCTGCAAGGAGGAAATACAGCCAGCGAGGTTGTTGAAAGGGAGGAGTCAACGCTGTAATATTGGCGCAAAACTGGTCAGGTTTATTTTTTTTTCCCCCAGGAGAAAATCTTAAAACCCAGAAAACCTGTGTTTCTTCATCAGGAAACACAGCTACAGGCAAATACATCAACCTGAGTTGCCTGTGCACTTCTTTAACCAAAACCACTCCAGCTTTGCTGCTTCCCTGGGCTCAGGAATGCCCCATCTCAGGTGGGAAGAGTGTGGGGTCACCCCAGGAAGAGACAAATCCACGAGGAACCCGACCCTGGATGTGCAGAGAAGCACACGCTACAGCAGGTGAAATCTTCATGCTGCATTTATTTACCCCAAAGCTGGAGATCCCTTTGCTTTTGAGCTGCCTTTGTTGTCTGCCCCATCCCAGCTGGTGTTTCAGGACTGGCAGGGCCACTGGGATGCTCACACACATCAGACCTGGCAGCACTTCTGTAAAACTTTACTGCTGATGCCCAAAATGTGCTGTACACACTCAGCTCGAGCCCCAGTCCCAAACCCCCTCAAGGATTTGCAAGGCTCTGCACCAGTGACAGGTTTAACCAGGGAAATAAATGCAAACCAGACACCCCAATCCCACCTGAGGCTTTGCCATTTCAACTTTTTAAAGCCAAGGAGGTGGTAAGAGCACCAAAACTGCCAGGGAGGTGGTGATCACCAAGTTCTCCTGATCCTTAACCTGACACTCAAAAAGGAACATCCTTCAACATAAGAAGCATTAGAAAGCTCTTCCTCCCTTTGGGTTTTCTCCTCCACATTTTCCTCACCAAAATGATGTTCCCAACACAGAAACAACTCTGTTTCCAGAAGCTACTAGACTAAAGACACTAATTTTAGGAAGTTGAGGACTCATTAAAAGGGATCCCACAAAGAAAATACCTGAGCAGAGCTGGTGTTTTCTGCCAAGCACATTAAGAGAGTCAGGATTCAAATGCAGCAAATTTTGACTGCGATGTTTTTATTTGTGCATTTCAGCAATTTTTCAAAAGTCAGCCAGCTTCTTAGCATGGATGAGCAGCAGACACCTTGTTGGAGAAGAGGATTGGGGTAGGGATGTGAAACAGAAGATTCAGGCAGATCAGGGAATGACCACCCATCCTCCTCGGTGCCTCAATTGATGGATTTTTATGAGGGGAACAATTGGACATTGCCCATGATGTTCTCAATTGGAAAACCACCTTCTGGAGCAAAATTAGAACTACAAAGGACCACTTCCAAAAAACCAGCAGCTCTGAAAGACAAGAAGATCAGAGCACGAGTGTTTTAATCAGAAAACCCCAAGGCAGCTCAAGCTCTTGGCTCTGGAGGTGGGACACTCCACACACAGCTCTCTGACTGAACAGCACAGAGAACCAGCAGCTTCTCCTCCAGTGTGAAAGGCAATCTCAGCATTTTTCTTTATAAATAAAGGCAGTGTTTTGGAGGGGAGCAGTGACAGCTGATCGGGCTCCCTCAGGGAACAATGAACCATTCAGCCCCGGCTTATCGAGGCCGCGGCACTGGGCCCGAGCGAGGCAACCTTGCTCATCTTTCAAACACACACCCCGCAGCCCTGTGCCACAAAATAAAATCAAGAATGCAGGAATTTCCTGAGGCTTACTGGGCCTTCCCGAGTATAAAGTGTCTGCTTGTTTTCCCACTGCTTACACAAGCAGAAGGGATTTTTTTTTTCGGGCCTGCTCCGAGCACATCCCCCGGCGGCGTCGGGGCCGTGCGTGCTCTAACCCGAGGGTCACCGAATTACACGGGACCTTTTCATGTCTCCAGTCACAACAAGCACTCCAGTCCCCAATCCACGGCTTCTGCATCTTTTAATTTGCACAGATTATTAGGTTAACAGCCACTTTAAACACCGAAAAAGCCTTTCCCCCTCCTTTCCTTTAGAGCTTGGCAATCCCACCCACTGTGATGGCTGAAGACAAGGAACAACCCCCTGAAGATTCTGTTCAAGGGCCTGGAGGTGAATAAGCACACACTGAATTCAAGGTCAAGATGCCAGTGGAAAAATTAGGATTAAACACCAGGTATTCTTATTGTAAGCCTTGCCCTGTATCACTGAATTCTGTCTACCGTATTTCAATCACACGTGGCTGACAACTCTACATAATTCAAACATCCTCAGTGGCCACAGAAAGTTTTCCATCCACCTCAAACATTTATTAATTTCCATCACCAGATCATAAAGTCACCTGGGTCACCAAGGGATAGACTGTTGTATAATCCTGGGCAGTTGCATGACTTGACCTTGCTCCTTTTCAACATTCCATGCAGCACACAGGAGACAGGTCCGGTTTATAACAAATTCAGAGGGTCAGGAAGGATCTTCTGCCTTCTCTATTTTATTCCCATTTGCCATTTCCCACCCAGAGGCTGTGGCTGCCCATCCCTGGAAGTGTTGGATGGAGCTTGGAACAACCTGGAAGGTGCCCTTGCACAGGGGAATGAGATGAGCTTTAAGGTCCCTTCCATCCCAAAGCACTCCACGATCCTCAGCATCCTCAAACTCCACCAAACACAGCAGAGTTCTGCAGAGCTGCTGGCAGGAATTTGTGTTTCCTTCAAACAATTCCACCTGGAGCAGGGGGATATCCACAGTGCCTGGGACTGCACCTTGCTCTGCTACAGCACCCAACATCCACCTTCTGAAATTCCCAAACTTGACTTTTTAAGGCTTAAACATCCTATAAGGTTGGAATATGGAACAAAATCTTCTGTAGGAACTTGTTCATTCTCCCATAGGTCACATAGTGACCTAAGAAAAGGTAACCTCAGAGCCTGGACTCCAACAACACCCCTGCCCTGAGCAGGATCATGGGAGGGAAGCTGAAACCCACGGAAAGGCTCATGTCCCTCCCTAGGAAGGGTTTCAGCTCTCACCAGGGATAAGCTGGAACTGCCCTGGCTGGATGGCAGCAGGGTGAATCACGGGCTGGCAGCACGGGGCACCAGGAGGAGGCACGAGCTGCGCTCAGTATCTCCCCCATCTCC
The DNA here is from genome assembly GCF_047830755.1 of Zonotrichia albicollis. NCBI lineage: Eukaryota > Metazoa > Chordata > Aves > Passeriformes > Passerellidae > Zonotrichia > Zonotrichia albicollis. The sequence continues at coordinate 3,563,154 of NC_133846.1, forward strand.
TGCATCCCTGCTTTCCCAAGCAAGGGAAAGCTTTCCCCGCCCCATCCCGAGTGCCACGCTGCATAAAAAGATGACAAGCTTGGGAAAGGAGTGGGATGGCAGCACAACAGAACCACCAAGCCTCAGATGAAAGAGCGAGGCTCTCACCCACACGGATGTGCTGCAGCGGGCAGAGCCCAGCTCCAGAGCCAGCTGGGCCTGGTGGCCCTGCAGCTGTCCCCAAGCCACGGGACCCTCAGCATGGCCAGGGGACAGGGGACAGCCCGGGAAGGTGGCAGCCAGCAGGGCTGTGTGGCTCAGGTAGCCCTGACTAAGGAGGAACCACCCTAAACTGCACACCCAGCCTAACACAGGCTCATCTCTGAGGCTTCCCGCAGCACAGGAAAGGCAAGAAAAGGCAAAACGAATTAAATCTCCACTTCAAAGCTGGAGCTGTGATTTTAGATCTTGCGCCTCGTCCTTTTTCAGTCCTCATCTCCTGGGAGCTGCCACACAGTTCTTGTGCTGAACATCAGAATGAGATGTCTGGGCATCCGCTTTTGGAGACTCCATGTAGGTCAAACTAAAAGCTACAGCTGAGTTTAAAGCCAACACTCCATTCAGCTTCCAAAAGTCACAACCATCCAACACAACTTGTGAGTAAAAGCAATAACTGTTTAAATATACAAGCAACTTGCAGAGAATGCACTGAATCACATATTTTGACATGTTCTTACCACATCACTAAATTATTCACATTTCTCCTGCCATCACATACGCGAGGCTGCACTCCAAGAGTGAAGGACTTGGTACTTCTGACTATTTTTATTGGTACATGATTACAAACAGGGCTGTGACTAATGACAGGCCCAGCCCAGGCACCCCAACGTGGCTGGGAGGTTTAATGACTTTGAAAAAGCCTTTATACATTAACAGCCAGAATTCCAGGGAACAAGCTGTGTCACCAGCCAAAAGCTGTTGATCATCCCAGCCTTCAAAAAAATCTCCCTGGTAATCTAAAAGCTTGGCTTTGAAGTGAAAATGATATAAGAGGAGGAAATGCAGCCTTTTGTTTAAGAGCAGAGCCAGGAGGGAGATTCAGGTTCACAACCACTGTAAGCCCTGGAAAAGGTAAATATTCCTTCTCCAGCCAGATATTCCATTTGAGAAATAAGAGCGACGGGTAACACAAACTGACAAGAATCCCTTTGTAGTTATAAATATATAAACAGAGCTGGAGGTGTTGGGAGCTGAAATTCTTTCCAGCAGAGATTGATGAAATTGTTTTGAGGTGCAAGACGAGCGCTGGGAGATTTGCATTAATGAAGGGAAAGGACGCCAGACGTGCTCAAAAGCAAAAATTAAGGCTGGTCTCGGTCTCAGGGAAGAACTGAGGACATTCAGCTTTTATTTCCTCACCTACACCCTAATATATGTGCATTATAATTACCTGGGGCTCCCTCCCAGCTTTTCCAGGCACCACACAAGGGCCACTTGCAGGATTTATAACTTTAAATTTATAACTTTAAAGAATTTCACCTTAAAAATCCCATTTAAAAAACCCACAGCCAATCTGGACACTGGTTTTCCATATCCACACCAAAAAACAGAGTGATGCCTCCAGCACAGCTGGCACCTCAAAAATTTATAATTTTAAAGAATTTCACCTTAAAACCCCCATTTAAAAAAACCCACTGCCAGCATGGACACTGGTTTCCCATATCCACACCAAAAACCAGGGTGATGTCTTGGTTGATGCCTCCAGTACAGATGGCACCTGGAAAATTTATAACTTTAAAGAATTCCACTTTAAAAATTCCCATTTTAAAAAATCCCACAGCCAGCCTGGACATTGGTTTTCCATATCCACACCAAAAAACAGAGTGATGCCTCCAGCACAGCTGGCACCTCAAAAATTTATAACTTTAAAGAATTTCACCTTAAAAATCCCATTTAAAAAAACCCACAGCCAACCTGGACACTGGTTTTCCATATCCACACCAAAAAACAGGGTGATGCCCTGGGTGATGCCTCCAGCACAGATGGCACCTGGAAAATTTATAACTTTAAAGAATCCAATTTTAAAAAATCCCACAGCCAGCCTGGACATTGGTTTCCCATATCCACACCAAAAAACAGAGTGATGCCCTGGGTGATGGAAAATTTATAACTTGGAAAAATTTATAACTTCAAAGAATCTCACTTCAAAAATCCCATTTAAAAAATCCCACAGCCAGCCTGGACATTGGTTTTCCATATCCACGCCAAAAACCCCACACACACCACTCATCTGATATTCCCAAACTACAAACTGATGTGAGCCTTCAGACCTGCAAAGCTTTTAAAAGATGCTCAAAATTCTGCAATTAACCACGCTGAAAAAGTTGCCAAGGTATTTAATCCATCCAGTACTCAAATTTTTTTTTTTTTTGCTGTCTATTGCTATCATCAAAACACAGCCATGCTGTTGACTTTGGGGGAGGATGTTTAAAAGCAGAAATTCAGATTAAATTCCCTTGGGCAGGGATTCATGGCCCTAATTCCAACAGCAGAACGTGAGCAACTCCTCCAAACAAACCTGATAAGGGGAATGTGTTTGAGTACATGAGGTAATAACAATCTATTTTTAGGTTTTACAACTGTTTATTCAAAAGAAATAAAAGTTTATCGATACGTTTCAAATACCCGCGTGCAAACAGCAGGAGCATTGCAGCTCCTCCTCTCCAGGAAGTTTCACAGCTATTTTAGGATTGTCTGTGCTCAGTTAAAGGTTTTCCCCCAGCTGACATCAAGCCAAAATTAAAAAAAAACCTCAGGCAAAGCTTTTCTTATGCTTTCCCAATTTTTGAATGCTGGAAAAAACACCACGGGCAAGTGGCAAAACTACATTTTATCACTGTTTTGCAGCATGGAATTACAGAATAAACAATTTAAAAGTGATTTTGACACATGGGCTATTATAGCAATCTAAAATGACACACACACACACACATTCTCCAGTTCATATTTTCAATATTCAGAGAATAATTTGAACTAAAAAACTCTTTGTAACTCTTTGCTGCTGTAATGAGCACCCTGAGTGTTGTGTGGCCCTGGGAGGTAAAAATTGCTTTGGGCCTGGAATAAAATTTTCTCCAAACAACTTTTTCATAGTTATTTCAATGGTTTCCACTCGTGCAGGGTGAAAATGCCAACACTGTAGAGATGGCAAAAAATTTGGTGAATATTTTTAATATAAAGGGGTTTTTTCCTGCTTTAGTTCCTTTTCTGCTTCTGGCCAGGGCAAACCAAGTCTCCCTGAAGCACCAAACTCAAATGGTATTTTCCATCACACTCTCCTAGTGCTCAGAAAGAAAAGATTCTTCCCTCAAACCCTGTGTTAATCACAAAAAAAGGGGAAAAAAAAAGAATAAAAGGTGTTATGAGCGAAAGGAGCTGGGGGTGTGCTCCCAGTTATTCACAACTACAGAGAGTAAACACAGCAAGGAGCGAAGCTAAGCATGTGCTGGACACATTTTCAGTCAAATTCCTCCTGATTTCTCACAAAACCAAGGCTGGTTATGACTAAAATGTAAAAATGTGGAAGGTTTCTGGATGCTGTCTGGCAGGGAGGGCTGGGGTGGGGATTTCCAGCGGGTGTTGCACAAGGGTCACACTGCAAGGAAGGGAAGTTTAACTCATCCTGCTCCTCCAGCATCATCACCCTCCCCTTCCATCCCCGCTGACACCACTCGTACACCTTAAACACCACCAAAAAAAACCCAAAAAAACCCAAAAAACCCCAAAAAATAACCCCAAAAACCCCAAAAAATAACCCCAAAAAACCCCAAAAAATAACTCCAAAAAACCCCAAAGTTATCAAGGAATAATGAAGGAATAATAAAAAGTTCTCCAGTTTAGGGAAGGTTCCTGAGCACTGATCAAACCCCACGGAGCACCAGAGTGCAAGAATGAATCCAAGTGCCCCAAAAGTGTGGGAAAAGCACAGAAACAGCCTGCAGGAAGCAGGGGAATAATTCATTTGCAAGCCATGAGCTGCCTGGGCGTGGGGAGGGAGGCAGCCAGGGCTCGGCCCTCTCAGCAGCAGCAGATTTGAATGAAGAATGTGGTGCTGCCCTGCTCACAAAGCACCTCGGGTTCCTTCGCACAGGGAGAGGCTGCACTGGCTCTCAGGAGAAAAAAAAAAAAAAAAGTGTTTGTTCTACAATAAACCCAGCAGGAAGAGGCAGCAGAACAGGTCCAGGAGACAAAAGATGAGTGGAGATGGTGGTGACCCTGTGGAACTCCAGCTCCTCTGCTGGGAACATCCATGGGGAGCTGCTCGATCCACCTGCAGCAGGGTCAGAGGGTTTGGATGGCAGCAGGACAAGGTTCTTCCCCACAGGATGCTCCATCTGAGCAGCCCAGCAGCCCCTGGACCATTCTAAAATCCAGTTTTGTACAAGGGTGGATAACTTTGGGTTAGTGCCACCATTCCAGAGGCATCCCGATCTGTGCTGGATGCATCTGCAAGAGGATCAGGGGGTTTGGATGGCAGCAGGACAAGGTTTTTCTCCACAGGATGCTCCACCTGAGCAGCCCAGCAGCCCCTGGACCATTTTAAAATCCAGTTTTTGTAGAAGAGTGGATGATAAGCTTGGGTTAGTGTTAGAGTGCCACCATTCCAGAGGCATCCTGCTCTGAGCAGGAGATGCTGGGTACACCTGCAGCAGGGTCAGGGGATTTGGATGGCAGCAGGACAAGATTCTTCCCCCTCAAGATGTTCCACCTGGTTGGTGCTGAGCAGCCCCTGGACCATTTTAAAATCCAGTTTGTACAAGAGTGGATGATAACCTTGGGTTAGTGCCACCATTCCAGCGGCATCCTGCTCTGGGCAGGAGATGCTGGATGAAGCATCTGGGGCTGGATCCATCTTCAAGAGGATCAGGGGGTTTAGATGGCAGCAGGACAAGGTTCTTCCCCACAGGATGCTCCATCTGAGCAGCCCAGCAGCCCCTGGACCATTCTAAAATCCAGTTTTGTGTAAGAGTGTATGAAAACCTTGGGTTCGTGTTAGAGTGCCACCATTCCAGAGGCATCCTGCTCTGCGCAGGAGATGCTGGATGAAGCATCTGGGGCTGGATGCATCTGCAGCAGGGTCAGGGGGTTGGATGGCAGCAGGACAAGGTTCTTCCCCACAGGATGCTCCACCTGAGCAGCCCAGCAGCCCCTGGACCATTTTAAAATTCAGTTTTTGTAGAAGAGTGGATGATAAGCTTGGGTTAGTTTAGAGTGCCACCATTCCAGAGGCATTTTGCTCTGGGCAGGAGATGCTGGATGAGGCATCTGGGGCTGGATCCACCTGCAGCAGGGGCAGGGGGTTTCTACGGCAGCAGGACAAGGTTTTTCTCCACAGGATGCTCCACCTGAGCAGCCCAGAAGCCCCTGGACCATTCTAAAATCCAGTTTTGTACAAGGGTGGATAACTTTGGGTTAGTGCCACCATTCCAGAGGCATCCTGATCCTGGATGCTCCACCTGAGCAGACCAGCAGCCCCTGGACCATTCTAAAATCCAGTTTTGTGTAAGAGTGTATGAAAACCTTGGGTTAGTGTTAGAGTGCCACCATTCCAGAGGCATCCTGCTCTGGGCAGGAGATGCTGGATGAAGCATCTGGGGCTGGATGCATCTGCAGCAGGGTCAGGGGGTTGGATAGAAGGAGGACAAGGTTCTTCCCCACAGGATGCTCCACCTGAGCAGCCCAGCAGCCTCTGGACCATTTTAAAATCCAGTTTTGTACAAGAGCAGATGATAACCTTGGGTTAATGCCACCATTCCAGAGGCATCCCGATCTGTGCAGGAGCTGCTGGATGCACCTGCAGGAGGGTCAGGGGGTTGGATAGAAGAAGGACAAGGTTTTTCCCCACAGGATGCTCCATCTGAGCAGCCCAGCAGGCCCTGGACCATTCTAAAATCCAGTTTTGTACAAGGGTGGATAACCTTGGGTTAGTGCCACCATTCCAGAGGCATCCTGCTCTGGGCAGGAGATGCTGGATGAAGCATCTGGGGCTGGATGCATCTGCAGCAGGGTCAGGGGGTTGGATAGAAGGAGGACGAGGTTTTTCCCCACAGGATGCTCCACCTGAGCAGCCCAGCAGCCCCTGGACCATTTTAAAATCCAGTTTTTTGTAGAAGAGTGGATGATTAGCTTGGGTTAGTGCCACCATTCCAGAGGCATCCCGATCTGGGCAGGAGCTGCTGGATCCACCTGCAAGAGGATCAGGGGGTTTGGATGGCAGCAGAACAAAGGTTCTTCCTCCACAGGATGTTCCACCTGGTTGGTGCTGAGCAGCCCAGCAGGCCCTGGACCATTCTAAAATCCAGTTTTGTACAAGGGTGGATAACTTTGGGTTAGTGCCACCATTCCAGAGGCATCCCGATCTGTGCAGGAGATGCTGGATGAAGCATCTGGGGCTGGATCCATCTGCAGGAGGGTCAGGGGGTTTCTACGGCAGCAGGACAAGATTTTTCCCCACAGGATGCTCCATCTGAGCAGCCCAGCAGCCCCTGGACCATTTTAAAATCCAGTTTTTGTAGAAGAGTGGATGATAACCTTTGGTTAGTGTTAAAGTGCCACCGTTCCAGAGGCATCCTGCTCTGAGCAGGAGATGCTGGGTACACCTGCAGCAGGGTCAGGGGATTTGGATGGCAGCAGGACAAGATTCTTCCCCCTCAAGATGTTCCACCTGGTTGGTGCTGAGCAGCCCCTGGACCATTTTAAAATCCAGTTTGTACAAGAGTGGATGATAACCTTGGGTTAGTGCCACCATTCCAGAGGCATCCTGCTCTGGGCAGGAGATGCTGGATGAAGCATCTGGGGCTGGATGCATCTGCAGCAGGGTCAGGGGGTTTCTACGGCAGCAGGACAAGGTTTTTCCCCACAGGATGCTCCATCTGAGCGGCCTAGCAGCCCCTGGACCATTTTAAAATCCAGTTTTGTGTAAGAATGTATGAAAACCTTGGGTTAGTGTTAGAATGCCACCATTCCAGAGGCATCCTACCCCTGTCCCTGCTGCAGAGGCCTGGATGGCAGCAGGACAAAGGTTCGTCCCCCTCAGGGCGCTCAGGAACCTCCCTCTCCCCAAAACACAGCCCTGCATCCAGCCAGGGCTGCCAAAACTCTCCAAAATATCCCAGAAATACCTGGCTGTCGTTTTGTTTCACCCCAAATCTCTGCTGCAGAAAGGCGGATTTTAGGGTTAAGGGAAAGAAAAAAAAAAAAGCAATCTTTTTTTTTATTTTAAAAATAATTCTGGCACATTTCTCCCAACTCCTGCTTCTGGCAGCTTCTGCTGTGCTTTCCTGGCTTATTTTAGAGAGAGTTTCTGCCTGCAGCCCTTCACTCCCCATCCTTCCCTCTGCTCCACAGTGTAGTAGCTGTTTAGTAGCCACAACTCCATCCTAAAACCTCACAAATGTCTTCCTCCTAAATGTTAAGATTTCCTCTGCTGCTGCTGATTAAAACAGAAATTAAACAAGGGCTCCTTTCGCCTCCCAGAATTTCTCCTCCAAGTGTTTTCAGCTGTGCCGTGTCAAACACTGTGAGGGGTTTATTTTAAGGGTGAAACAAGCCCTAAACTGAAGTGAATTATTCATCAGAAAGGTGCAATGTGCTCATTGTTCCTGGCATTCCCCACACGCTCTCGGCTCACTGCAGGAATCCCAGTTCCAGCTGCCCAGAGTGCCACATTCCAGCGCTGCACACTCAGACACATCCAGAGGTGAGAACACAGCACCCACACACACACACATTAAATCCTCCACACTCCTAATTATTTTCTTCAGCAAAACAGTCCAGGGATGCATCAAATTCCCCAGACCCAATTCCCAGCTGCCTCTGCAAAAACTTCGTTAATTTGATATTCTAATTTTTTATTTATCTGTCAAGGGTGCTCAAAGTTTGGAAGTGCTGAAGAATCTGGGATGCAAGAACCCAGAAAGAGCATTAATATGAGGAAAAAAAAAATCACTTTTTCTTCCCAATTCACAAGACCTGAAGAGTCACTCTCTTGCACACGATTATTTCATGCAAAGCAACATCAAGCAAATTTGTCAAATGAATAAAATTGCCAGAACAGAAGTGGCAATTTGCAACTTACATGCCTTAATCTCTTCAATTAAAGGAAAATCCTTTGGTGAATTATGTCAGATATTTAGAGATACAAACAGAATGATTAATGCTGGTGTCTAATTGAATTTCACCTCAGGATTTCTCTGCCTCCCTCTCCCCTCTGGTACCTAACACGTTAACATGAATAAATGATTGAGAAAGAAACGAGGAGAGGAACAAAAGGGGACATGTAAACACTCCTCAAGCACAGCACAGCAAACTCAATTTCAAAATCACTTCCAGCAGGCTGCCAAATTCCAGGGCTGGCTCAGGCACTGAGGGGAAACACACACACGTGGGGTTGGTTTTTTAATCACATGGATGATTTTCACCCTTGCTTTGTGCTAAAAAGAACCAACACCAACTTACCTGATGTTGAAAAATGAAATGACCAATGACCACTGAAAAATAAATTTACCAATTTATTCTTTAGGAATATTTCCTAAAGATGTAGAAAAAAACCCAAAGGAGAATAGGATGAGGCTCCATTTTAAAATCAAGTTATTACAGAAGAGTGGATGATAACCTTGGGGTAATCCCACTATTCCAGAGGCAGGCTGCAATGAAATCCTGGGAATGAAACCCCTTCCCTGAGTCCTGTTCAGGTAAATCCACCTGGTTGGTCCTGAGCAGCCCCTGGACCATTTTAAAATCCAGTAATTATAAAAGAGTGGATGATAATCTTGGGTTAATCCCCTTATTCCAGAGGCATCCTGCCATAAAATTCTGGGAATGAAACCCCTTCCCTGGTGCCACCTGGGCCCTTTCCAGGTAAACCCAACCTTTCCAGGCTGGTCCTGAGCAGCCCAGCAGCCCCTGGACCAATTGAAAATCCAGTGATTATAAAAGAGTGGATTACCTTGGGTTAGTGCCACCGTTCCAAGGCATCCTGCAATTAAATCCTGGGACTGAAGCCCCTTCCCTGGGTCCCTTTCAGGTGAACCCACCTGGTCTGTCCCGAGCAGCCCAGCAGCCCCTGGAGCATTTTAAAATCCAGTAATTATAAAAGAGTGGATGATAACCTTGGGTTAGTGCCACCATTCCAAGGCATCCTGCAATGAAATCCTGGGAATGATCCCTTTCCCTGCTGCCACCTGGGTCCTTTCCAGCACCTGGTTGGTCCTAAGCATTCCCTGGACCATTTTAAAATCCAGTAATTATATAAGGGTGGATGATAACCTTGGGTTAACCCCCCTATTCCAGAGGCATCCTGCAATAAAATCCTGGATTGATCCCCTTCCCTGGTGCCACCTGGGTCCCTCTGAGGTGAACCCACCTGGTCTGTCCCGAGCAGCCCAGCCTGGCCCAGGCCAGGAACCCCTGGACCATCTGAAAAATCCAGTAATTACATAATAGGAGAAAATAACCTTGGGGTAGTCCCACCATTCCAGAGGCATCTTGCAATGAAATCCTGGGAATGAAGCCCCTTCCTTGGTGCCACCTGGATCCCTCTCAGGTGAACCCACCCGGTCTGTCCCGAGCAGCCCAGCAGCCCCTGGAGCATTTTAAAATCCAGTAATTATAAAAGAGTGGATAACCTTGGGTTAGTCCCACTATTCCAGAGGCATCCTGCAATTAAATCCTGGGATTGAAGCCCCTTCCCTGAGTCCCTTTCAGGTGAACCCACCTGGTCTGTCCTGAGCAGCCCAGCAGCCCTTGGACTATTTTAAAACCCAATAATCATAGAAGAGGGGAAAATAACCTCGGGTTAACCCCCTTATTTCAAGGCATCCTGCAATGAAATCCTGGATTGATCCCCTTCCCAGGACACCCCTGGGTCCCTCTCAGGTGAACCCACCTGGTCTGTCCCGAGCAGCCCAGCAACCCCTGGACTATTTTAAACCCCAAAAATCATAGAAGAGGGGAAAATAACCTCGGGTTAACCCCCTTATTCCAAGGCATCCTGCAATAAAATCCTGGGACTGATCCCCATTCCAGGACCCCTGGATCCCTCTCAGGTGAACCCACCTGGTCTGTCCCGAGCAGCCCAGCCTGGGGCAGCCCAGCTTAGTGCCACTATTCCAAGGTATCCTGCAATGAAATCCTGGGACTGATCCCCTTCCCTGGTCCCACCTGGGTCCTGTTCAGGTGAACCCACCTGGTCTGTCCCGAGCAGCCCAGCAGCCCCTGGACCATTTTAAAATCCAGTAATTGTATAAGAGTGGATGATAACCTTGGGTTAACCCCCCTATTCCAGAAGCATCCTGCAATGAAATCCTGGATTGATCCCCTTCCCTGGTGCCACCTGGGTCCCTCTGAGGTGAACCCACCCGGTCTGTCCTGAGCAGCCCAGCAGCCCCTGGACTATTTTAAACCCCAATAATCATAGAAGAGGGGAAAATAACCTCGGGTTAACCCCCTTATTCCAAGGCATCCTGCAATAAAATCCTGGGACTGTTCCCCATCCCAGGACACCCCTGGGTCCCTTTCAGGTGAACCCACCCAGTCTGTCCTGAGCAGCCCAGCAACCCCTGGAGCATTTTAAAATCCAGTAATTATAAAAGAGTGGATAACCTTGGGTTAACCCCCCTATTCCAGAGGCATCCTGCAATGGAATCCTGGATTGATCCCCTTCCCAGGACACCCCTGGGTCCCTCTGAGGTGAACCCACCTGGTCTGTCCCGAGCAGCCCAGCCTGGCCCAGGCCAGGAACCCCTGGACCATCTGAAAAATCCAGTAATTACATAATAGGAGAAAATAACCTTGGGGTAGTCCCACCATTCCAGAGGCATCTTGCAATGAAATCCTGGGAATGAAGCCCCTTCCTTGGTGCCACCTGGGTCCCTTTCAGGTGAACCCACCTGGTCTGTCCTGAGCAGCCCAGCAGCCCCTGGAGCATTTTAAAATCCAGTAATTGTATAAGAGTGGATGATAACCTTGGGTTAACACCCCTATTCCAGAAGCATCCTGCAATGAAATCCTGGATTGATCCCCTTCCCTGGTGCCACCTGGGTCCCTCTGAGGTCAACCCACCTGGTCTGTCCCAAGCAGCCCAGCAGCCCCTGGACCAATTGAAAATCCAGTAATTATAAAAGAGTGAATGATAACCTTGGGTTAACCCCCCTATTCCAAGGCATCCTGCAATGGAATCCTGGATTGATCCCCATCCCAGGACACCCCTGGGTCCCTCTGAGATGAACCCACCTGGTCTGTCCCGAGCAGCCCAGCCTGGCCCAGGCCAGCAGCCCCTGGCCAGCTGAACCATGAAGGATCTCCTGGGGCCCCTCCTGGCCTCCCGTGCCTCTGGAGCAGCAGGGGAAGCTCTCAGCCCATGGAGAGCAGGACACAGACTGTCCCCAGGAGCCAACAGGGTGAGTCAAATACACAGAGCCTCCCTGCCTGGCCCTGTGTGCGTTTCTGGGAGGATTTCAGGGCTATTAATTAACCCTGAGCATTCCAGGGGAGGTGAATAATGAGCATCATTGCAGACACTTCCCAGCTGACTTGAACAACATCAAAAAGGGCCAGGCTGTTTGCCCAGGGTACCAGGGGACAGTGATGACAGAGCTGCTCTCCTCCAGAGCAGCCTCTCATTTTCCCCACCAACACCTGCCATTAAAACACCCCATAAAATCAAAGTAATGCCTCTTCCAACGGCAGGAGAGTCCCTGATAAATCAGTGTTAACTGTTTGCATAAGAAATCAAATTGGAGCATTGTTTTAATTCAGATGTAACACACCTAAAAGCCAGACAGGAGCCTAATTGAAAACCACAAAACACAATTATGTTTAAAAAAAGTGTTTCAGTCTCCCTGTTGCTCTCTGAGTCTGTTCACATTTAAAATGAGTTTACAGCAGGAATACTCAATGAAAGCAAAGCTGTCCCAAGCAGGATTTTCTATTTAATTCCTTCAGGTGTAAATATTCAGCTTTATAAGTGCAGCAGTGCTGTCTCAAAAAGAACTCACATTTTACTCCCCAGCACCTCTTGTAAAGGAAGAAATGAATATTTGACAGAGCCTGCAAAGCTCGAATTATGTGAATCATCATTTTTCTATCAGTTCATTGTCAGCTACAGCAACACCCATTAATCAGCACAGCTTAGAGCAGAGCAAGAACAAGGAGATGCTGATTTTTCATAAGCCTTTGTCAAAGAACTGACATTAAAATTCAGGTCCTCCTTTTTACACACACACACACACGTGTGCTTTATCATTTAGAAACCATTTCTATTGCTGCAGCATTTACAATAAATGACTCAAGGTTCAATAAAGGACTTTACTACATGCAATGGTTGGAAGGTACACAGGGTTCTGCCCAGTCTTTGTGCAGTAGTAATTTCTACCATAAATTTAAAGTCTAAATATGATTTTTTTTTCTTTTCTCTTTGATCCCATCATAGATCTCCTGGGGGAAAATCACCTAGTTTCCAAAAAAAGCTTTTTCCAAAGAAATTAGGGTGCAATCCATCACACAAACTGCAGCCATGTACTAGGTATGAAAAGGACCAAAAAATCGCCATATTTTATATATATTTGTATAAATAAAATAAAAATTTAAAGCCAGAGTATGAGACAGATCCAGGCATTAATGTGGATTCCAAACATCAGCAGGGTACCAGAATAAACGAAGTATTCCCTGAAATTAAGCACAATATCCTGCATTTCCAAGCAGGCTGAGCCTGGCACTGGTTTGGGTCTCCTCTGCACAGTTCAAGCTTGACCTGAGCCCTGATTAACTCCCATTTTTCACTGCTTGGTGCCGCTCCACCAGCACAGTTCAGTCCCTACAAAACACCACTAAAAATAAATAAAAATCCAAATTTCATAGAGTCACAGAAGCCCAGACTGGTTTGGGTTGGAAGGGACCTTAAAGCCCATCTTGTTCATGGGCAGGGGTTTAAATTGACATAAATTGGGATTTCTCAAAGCCACTGGGACGGCAGGAAATTCAAGCACACAAAACCCAGGGAGTGCAAAGGGTGTGACTTATTTACCCTGAGCATTTGAAGCCTCAGCCATGTGGCACAGGAGCCCCTGACCCAGCTGGGGACAGACCCAGCCAAAATCAACATTAAACAGCAGCACAGGGAATTTGTTTGTGCTGCTTCAGGGAGCAGGGACTGAAAACAACACACCCAAAAAAGCCAACAGCCCTAGAGTTCAGCAGGGAGAGAACAGAAATCACAGGGATGGATCCTGTGCAAAGTCAGGGCCAGCTCAGTGACAGAAGCTCCTCCATCCTCCTTGAGAAATAAAACTGAAACTTCCTCCAGAGATCCAACCAACCCTGGAATATCCAAGTTTCTCAATCTTATCAATACAACAAAAATAATACAGCATTTTGTTGGGAGTATCTATGCTTAGCCAAAGCCTGTGTCAGGAAGGTCTATACAAATATTAACTTAACAATACTGAGCACGCAAATAAATGGTGTAGTAAAACCTCCATTGATAAAGTTACACGTGTAACTTTCAATAAAACGGACTGAAATTTGATTTACGTGCTGACAACATCTCAGATAACTTAGGGAATGCAGTTATTGGCGTGGCTGAGTTATGAATTATCAATACACGACATTTCATTAGCTCTTAGTGCTCGCTGGGTGCATAAATCACTGCTGCCATTAAGCTGTGAGTGACATTTGTAAATTCTCATGGTGGTGGACCTTTACTGTGGGAGACATTCCCGTGAAGAGCCAGCACAGATGGATTTGTTATCACCACTTAAAATCCAACACTTTCACAGGAACATCAGAATAACTCACAGAGGGAAATGAGCAGTGAAAGCTTCAGCTGCTCTGCTCCTATTTTTGTTTGTTAAAAGCCTGAATGGTTAATTCCCCATTAACATGAGAGATCTGGTTTTTCACTCCTATAAAGCCATCACAGAGAGAGTAACCTTATCAAAGCAAGCCACTGCACCTTCCAGTCTGACTCACACTGAGACCATCTGGACAAAACATTCAGACAAGAGTTTAAAAAAAAAACACAAAACCCAACATCTTGAAACAAATTGCCAGACAGGATTACACAAAATGATCTGCAGAACGTGTTAGAGACAGCCAGGAAAACCTTTAAAAGCAGACAGAGGGGAGGAAACGCGGATCCTTCTGGGATCCACTTACGGCTTATCTTTTTACCTTCCAGCTTTTCCAGCTATAAAATCCCACATTCACTGGGGGCTCCAGGCAGCCCCAAGTCCTCTGCAGAGGCACCAAAGGAGCTCTGAGAGCTCTCAGAGCTGTTCCTGTGCCCCTTCAGCCAATTCTGCACTTTCTCCAGCTGCTTTTCCCAGCTACAGCAGCAATCCACCCTGCCACTGCTCCCTCCTACCAACCAGAAAAATACCCAGATTTTTGCCATTTATATACACAGTATATAAAGAAATATTTATTTATTTATTTATATACTGGGTATATAAATGGCAAAAATCTGGGTATTATATTTATATATATATTTTTATTTATATATATATACATATATACATATATACATATATACATATATATACACATATTTTATATGTATATATAAAAATATTTATTTTTATATTTATATTTATATTTATATTTATATTTTATACATATTTTATATATGTATTTTTATTTATATATCAATATATGGTATATGTTTATATTTATATATATAGATACACCAATATATGATATATATATACACACCAATATATATTTTTATATATTTATATGTTATTTATATATTATTTATTTATTTTATATATTACATATTATATATTTATATATATGGTATATTTTATATATATATACACACCAATATATATAGTATATTTATTTATATATTTATACATATACATATACATACATATATATATATATATATATGGAATATTTAGACACCCAGTATTCTTGCTCATTTCTACCTCAATTTCCCCAACAGCCACGGCTCCAGCTATAAAATAACCCCCAAAATCTTGGATTTGATGATGCAGGGGAGTTTTTATCCTTTATCTGCCAGAGCAGACACGCTGATCCAGCCAAGGCACTGCATCCATCCAGCTCATTGCACATTTGCCTTTCCCATTAACAAGCCCAGAGGTCATTTTGCCAAAGGACAGACAGATAAAGCAGACAAACTTTCCACTACTCCCCGACAGCTTAATTACTGCCCAGAATCTGGAGCAAGCCATGACAACTCTGCATTGGTTTCCACATTTCATTTTTATGACACTCCAACATCTGCAGAGGATGCTGTAATTAAAAAGGAATAAAATTATGGCTTAAAAAAAAACCCAACAGAACACACCAACAAAGCCTGGACACAGTCATCTGCTCAAAGAACATGGATTATACAGCAAGTACAGAGGATCTGCAGCAGGACAGAGTTGGTGTGCAATTAAAATCTTGAATTACACACTCTGCAGTTGGTGTGCAAGGTTTAAAGTAATGAATTACACACTCTGCAGCTGGTGTGCAAGCTTTAAAATCCTGAATTACACACCCTGCAGCAAGACAAGAGTCAGTGTGCAAGGTTTAAAGTCATGAATTACACATTTGCAGCAGGACAGAGTCAGTGTGCAAGGTTTAAAGTCTTGAATTGCACATTCTGCAGTTGGTGTGCAAGGTTTAAAGTAATGAATTCCACAGTCTGCAATCAGTGTGCAAGCTTTAAAATCCTGAATTACACACACAGGAGCAGGACACTGTGCAGGATTTAAAGTCTTGAATTACACACTCTGCAGTTGGTGTGCAAGCTCTGAACTCCTGAATTACACACTCTGCAGCAGGCCAGAGCCAGTGTGCAAGCTTTAAAATCCTGAATTACACACCCTGCAGTTGGTGTGCAAGCTTTGAACTCCTGAATTACACACTCTGCAGCAGGACAGAGCCAGTGTGCAAGGTTTAAAATCCTGAATTAAACATTCAGCAGCAAGGCAGAATCAGTGTGCAAGCTTTAAAGTCTTGAATTACACATCCTGCAGTTGGTGTGCAAGCTTTGAACTCCTAAATTACAAACCCTGCAGCAGCCAGGGGAGACTCGAATGAATTTGAAGGAAGCCCCTTGGATTTCAGAGCACACTGCTGATGTTACACTTGGCCCAGCCTGGCTGGAAGCGTGCTCTGTGCTGGACTGGGAATTAACGAGATAAGCACAAGGCATCCATCCTTGCAGCATTCCTGCATCCAAGCGAGCCAGACTGCAAGCCAGAGGGGTAAAGCCTCCCTAGAACAGGATGTCCAGCTTCTAATCTCCTGAACTGTAGCTAAGAAACCACTGCATGGGAAGGAAGTCAAGCCAATCAGTCTGAAGACAGCCTGATCCTCCCCACTTCCCCACCTCAGCCCGACTTGAAAATCTTCATTTTTAGGCACGCTGACACCGAGCAGCCTTGCAGATGATGGACACCAGCACTGGGCTCTCACAAACAGCCCCACACTCGCAGTTTGCATCAGCCACGGCACTCAGCAATGCAAATCATCTTCCTCAAACTCTGCAGAGGAAGGGCTGGAGGTGCCTGGTGACAGCAGCTGCTTCCCCTGTGGCAGCCGCTGGAAGCAGAAGCATGTGGCAGCTTCCTTGCAGAAAGCTCTGCCCTTAAAAATAAAGCTGGGAGAGAAACTGCTTCTCCCACCTGTCTTTTGTAGAGAGGATTTCAGATAGCATCCTCCAACCCAAAAACTGCCTGATGGACACGCTCCCCTCAGCAGCACACACATTCAGAGTGTGGCACTCACTGGGTTATATGTGCTTGAATTTCCTCCGGTCCCAGTGGCTCTGCGAAACCCCGATTTAAACCTGAAATGTCATGAAATGTCAAACTGCCTGATGGACACGCTCCCCACACCAGCACACACACTCAGAGTGTGGCACTCTCTGGGTTTTGTGTGCTTCAATTTCCTCCTGTCCCAGTGGCTTTGAGAAACCCCAGTTTAAACCTGAAATGTCAATTTAAACCCCTGCCCATGGAGTTTAAGGTCTCTTCCCTTTAAACAAGATGGGATTTAAGGTCCCTTCCAATCCAAGCCAGTCTAGGCTTCTGTGACTCTCTGAATTTTGGATTTTTATTTATTTTTAGTGCTGTTTTCTAGGGGTTGAACTGTGCTGGTGGAGCGGCACTAAGCAAGTGAAAAATTGAGTTAATCAGTCCTGCAGCATCCACAACCACCTCAATTTCCATTTAATATCAGCTTGTCCTTTCCTTGATTTCACAACACACTCAAAATAGAACAAACAGAAAATTCTTTCCCGGGGGAAGTTTCAGTTCCCTCTTCTCAAAACTGCGTCAACGACACACGAGGCACGCTGGGGTCTCCTCTCATTTCCCCTCACAACCTCCACTCTCCCCAGGCCAGAAAAACAGCGAGAGGTCTCCAATGAGAGGAGAAGGCCCTGAAGGGCCCAGAATTAAAAACATCGGAGCACACAATGGCCCCGACGTGCTGCAGCTTTTCATTCCGGCCATTGTCCGCTAAGAATAGCCCGGAGCCCCACGGCCACATTGTGTGCTGCTGTCCACCTCCCTGCCAGGGCTATTTACAGCCTCAAACAGCTTCTCCTCACATGTCAGCTCTGGCTGCGAAGTCAGAGCCGAGCCAGCCTTGAGATTGTGGATTTTGAAGCGCTGCCCGCCGGGCGCGGGGTGGAGTTTGTGATTAAAAAACCAACGGGAGAGGAAAAGCGGCTGAGGGGAAACAGCGGGGCAGGTGTGGGGAGCTGCAGAGGAGAGGAGCACGTCCATGAGCCAGCTCCTCACAGCACCACACAGCTTGAAAAAAACACCAAACACCTCCAGGATCAGAGTCCAGGCTGTGTGTGGTGGTGTTTGTGGGTCCCAGGGCGAGGGGAGAGATGAGAAACCTTGACTCCATGTTTCAGAACATGGAGTTCTGAAATTATTTTATGATTATATTATTTTTTGAGATATAATGTTATCATTTTATTTTATTATTTTGTGATTTTTATCATTTTATTATATTATTCTATTATATATTATTATATATTATTATATTAGTATATATTATATTGTTTTATTTTATTATTATTTTTAAATTTATATTTTATTTTTATTTTATTTTATATATAATATATAATATATAATATATAATATATAATATATAATATATCTATATTATGTATATTATGTATTAAAAAATGATATATTAAAACTATACTAAAATAATAGAAGAAAGGATTTCATCAAAAGGCTTTAAAGGAATAGAAACCAATAATATTAAAATCTTGTGACTGACCAGAGAGTCCGAGACAGCCGGACTGTGATTGTCCATTAATTAGAAACAACCAATCACAGATGCACCTGTTGCATTCCACAGCAGCAGATAATTCTTGTTTACATTTTGTTCCTGAGGCCTCTCAGCTTCTCAGGAGAAAAATGCTGGCAAAGGGATTTTTCAGAAAATATCGTGGCTACAGCTGTGACCCAGCCCCACCGTGTCACCCAGACCATGAAGTGCCACCTTCCCAACAGGAGCTGGCTGGTGTTACCTCCAGGATTCCTCCATTTCCAGCCTGGGTAAGGTTTTAAAGACAATTCCTGATAGATAACGAGGTTTACAGGACAGAGATGCACAGTGAAGTTATCCTCTCACAGTAAATACATCGCAAGTGTGCCTGCACTGAGCCACAATCCAGTGATTTTCCACTGAATTACCTGAATTTTCCATTGAATTCCCTGGCCAGGGGCTGCACAGAGCTCATTCAGGAGCTCCTCTGGCACACTGCAGGGGTTTGAAATAATGAGGGGTCAATTTGCCACTGAACTTCCTGAATTCCCTGGAATTATTAAAATCCCACTGATCCAGCATCATTCCTACACTGATACAACAGGTACTGCATGAATCACAAACCCACGCAGCAAATCTCACAGAAATCAGCAGCCACTCTGCTTTCCAAGAACAAAACAACACCAGCCAACCTCTGTGACTTCCAGCGAAATCCAAATATATCCAAATAAATCAAAACCCGGGCACACATGCTGGGAATAAATGCCAACGCTCATCTCAGCACGACTCCTTAATTCTTTGTGAGTGATACCCATTGACAAAAATAAAGCCATGGGCTCAGGCTATGCCTATAAACATTAATTGCTGTAATTGTCACACAAATATCAGCCTTTAAAAAAAAAAAAAATGAAAGTTATTCAAACCCCAGGAGCCCTATCAGCACCTTGGTGTTCTTAAGACATTTGGAAATCCGAAGCAGAGATTTCTCCAGAGCCCAAATCTCCTCTCCAGCTCCAGTCTGGGTCCAAAAGGAGCAGAAAAATGATTCATCCTCCCACTGTGCATCCATCCAGAATCCCATTTTCCTGCCAGATCCCACCACCTTTGGCAGCCTGGAGCACTCCAGCACCGAGGCAGGAGTCACTCCCCACAGTGGGAACATTTGGTGACATTTCCACTGCTACAAAACAGGGAATGAATTTCAATCGGGACCTATAAAAGATGAAGGTTGAGTCATGCAAACTTCTCGTGCACCAAACCGGGTTTTGCCTCTTCCCCCTTTTTTGCTGTGTGTGAACAGCGCATTAAAGAAAATGTAATCAAGGAAAGGGAAAAAACTGCCTCAAAAATGAACTCACTGATCAATTCTCCTCTGCTTGCTGAGTTCAGTGGACTTCTGACTTCATCCACTTACCCTGCCAACAGGAGAAAACTGAAAATAACCTCTGCCCAAATCAAAATGACAGCAATTAAGCCATTAACGAGCAGCTTGGTGAGTTCAAGCCATCAGCCTGGAGAATTAAATGGCATTTTAAGCCTTTCTAGGGAAGAACCACTGCTTGCTGTCACAACTCTCCCAAGGCTTGAATGGATGGTTACACACTCTAAAACCTGCATCTGGCTGAGCAATAGAACTAAAATTAACCAAAAAATAAAATAACCACGCCAGCAAATTAATAGTAGGTGTAGAAAAACTATTAAGTGTGCAGTATTATTTTATTTAGAGTAACCACATTATTAACCAATTTGCCATCAATAATAAAACCATCTCCAGTGTCACCACTGGCACAGAATTCCCAGTGTGCAGAAAACGCTGGGATGAGCAGCCTGACCTCAGCACAGAAAATGAAATCACCACTGAACCAGGCACTCATTGAAATTTCAACTCCAGCCTGATTTATTTTCAGGACAAAGCTGATTTCTCTCTGCTCCTGACGCATTTTCCCCCTTTCTCCACAATTGCTGTGCAGTGTTTTCCTTGTGTGGGATGGCAGCAAAAGCCAGGTGAGCACTGAGACAGCACCAGAGCAGTAAAAATTTTAGTTTATTTAGAGAAAAAAAGGAGAAGGTCTCTGCAGCACAGGGAATCTTCTGTTTGCTCTGGCACCAACCCCTCTTCCCCACACACACCCCAAAAATCCATCCCAGCAATGAGGGACCCCACTCCAAGGAAAAAGTTTGTTCTACAAGGAAAGGACAAGGAACCAGCCCACAAAAAATACATTTAACATTCACAAAGTTCCTCATGTTTAAATTAAAAAGCTTCCCAAGGCTCAGTGGGAATAGGGAAGGTTGGCTTCAACACCAAGGGTTCCTAAAAGATGTGAGGAAATAGCAACACAATCCCAGTACAGGAGGTGGCAAAATGAGCATCCTTCACATTCTCACCTGGCCTCTCTTCTTGGCAGCTTGAAAGATTTCAAGATTTTAAAATATAAATTCGCCATCCAGGACTGGCAAACTAGTATATCTCTGCCAGCACTGAGCTTCACACAAGCCTCCCACTCCTAAAAATAAAACTTCAAGAGAACCAGCCATTCAAACTCAATCCCAGCGGAGCAAAAAGAACTTTGGGAGAATCACAAAAAAAAAAAAAAAAAAAAAAATTATGCTTAAAAATAGCAAACCTGATTGTTTGTGTTGGGAGATTTCAGGGGAGTGTTTATTTCCTTCTTAATCCCCAAAACAGCAGGAACCAGAGAGAGGGGAAAAGTGAAGGGAGAAAGGAATGAAAGCAGGGGATAAGTGCAGACACATTTCAGCTCGCTGACAATCTGATTCCAGACTCCACAAAGCTCTGACTCATCCTTGGAGCTGTTTTTTTTTTGATTGTTCTTTGCAGCTCAGTTTTATTTGAGGGATGAACTGCATCCCCCTGTTCCAGGGATCCCTTGGCTGGACAGACAGACGGACACTCATTCACCATCACCCTGGCGTTTGTCCTTCTGTCCCCTCCAAAAAAAAAACCAAAAAGGAGCACAAAAAATATTCACAAAGCAAAAGTTATCTCCTGTGTCCAAGTAATTTTCTTGAAAAGAAGAGGCACATCCTGTCCAGCCACGCGGGCTGCGCTGCCAGACAAAAAAACAAGATATAAAAAAAGCTCAGTGTTCTCCCAGCGTGTTTCAAGACGCGCAACTGAATCCCGTAAATCTCAGCAGAGACCTTGATTTGGGTCATTTCGAGTCACTCACTACCATTTAATCTCCTCACCTACTTTTGGGCTGCTTGGAACACAGGGGCTGGGCAGGAATGTGCTGAAAGGGCCAATTCAGGGAACACAGGCTCCCAAAAACGGATCTGGACCAAGGGCAGGAGGATCCCTGTGCTCAGCCAAGGCAAAGACAGCCCCGACACCAGTGGATGCTCTTTCAGTGATCATAAATCAGCTTTGCAAAATGAAAATGCATTTAATTTTAAAGGAAAAAAGCAATTTTTTTTATTGCATGCAGGTTATAATACGCATGCAGTTGTGTATCTGATAATAACGCAAATAATATCAAACTAAATGATTTTATTATTTAGCTTTAAGGCAGCTAAATAATGTTTATAACATTATTAATGAGAAGCAATGTTTATAACATTATATAGTTATATATATACATTATATAATGAGAAATAATGTTTATAGCATTATATAATTATATATATACATTATATAAGGAGAAATAATGTTTATAACATTTAAAATGTGCTACAGGAAGTCTCAGAATCAGAATTTTCTGAAAGACAACCCTGGCTTTTGGGTTTCTTGGGTTTTTCAGGCGTCAAAGATGCAAGAATTCTCAATTATAATTATTATATATGATTCATAAACTCCCTCATTTACACTAAGAGGCAAGGGAGACCAAAATCTAAGCAGAGATGCAATACTGAGTGAAATTTAGAAAGGGAGACCAAAATCTAAGCAGAGATATGATACTGAGTGAAATTTAGAAAGGGAGACCAAAATCTAAGCAGAGATATGATACTGAGTGAAATTTAAAAAGGGAGACCAAAATCTAAGCAGAGAAATTGAGTGAAATTTAGAAAGTGATGCAGTAATAAAATATAAACTTCATGAAATCTGTGATACAGCTGAAGAGCTCTTTATTGTACTGAAAAGAACATTGTGTTTGGGCCACTTCAAACAAAGCCAGATAAATAAATAGTTTTTGATCAAAACAAAACCAAAAGTGCTTTTGTATTATCTGAAAAAAATTCCAACATTCTCTGTAAGAGAAATGAGGATTTGTGCTCCAAAAAAAAGTGAGTGGTCAACAAGTTTTGGTGTTATTGCCATAAGCAATGAGACTTCAGGGGGATTTTTGTTTTATTGACAAAATTAGCTTTTAGAGAGGCACAAGAGAAGAAGCAATGGAAAAAAAAAGGAGGTGGGAAGGAAAGGGAACCTGTTCTCCTTCTCAGAGCTGGATTTGTTCTCCCTATGGCTCTCAAAGCCATTCTGCAAACACAGCACAACCTCCCCACAAGACAGCCCAGGCAGGGCTGGCTGGATGGCTTTCATTATAAAAAATAAAATAATAAATAAATAAAAAAAATCTACTTACTCTTCCCCCTGCACGCACCTTTCCATTTGCAGGACCTCAAAGCAAGCTCCGATCTTTTGGGACTGATAAATGTGTTTAAACAGTCAACACATAAATAACTTCTAACAGAGAGCCTTCCCCAGGATGCAGAATCCTTCAATTAAAGGTAACAGCAAATTAGCAGCACTTTCATCCCAACCATGGCAGCTGTGGAGCTGCTCTGGCTTTGGGACAGGGTGGGGTGCAATGGGAATTATTTGCATGAAGCCTGATCCTAAAACCACTGCAAACCATGTGAGGGAGCTGGGAGAAAATTACAGCTGCTATTCCAGCTCCCAGGCAGTGTTCAGTGTGGAATTCACAGCTCAAGGAACCTCCAGCAGCACAAAAACAACATTTAATTCTCATCCCTCCATATGAGATGTTGGATTTTGTTGAATTTCCCAAACCTCCATAGGGGTTTGTCTTGTTCCTCCCCAAAATTCTGATGGGACCCTCAAATCTGGGTCCAGTTCTGAGCTTCTCATTTCAGAAAGGACAAGAAAATGGAGCCAGGAGCAGCCAGGCAGCAAAAATGGATAAATCACAGCAAGAATGCCCAACTGTTGCAGGGCGTTTATCAGAAAATAGTGTTTAGTGTGGAATTCACAGTTCAAAATAGTGTTTAGGGCTGAATTCACATTCAAGGGACCTCCAGCAGCACAAAAACAACATTTAATTCTCATCCCTCCATGTGGGATGTTGGATATTGTGGAATTTCTCAAAATTCCGTGGGGGTTTGTCTTTTTCTTCCCCAAAATTCTGATGGAGCCTCAAGTCTGGGGCCAGTTCTGAGCTTCTCATTTCAGAAAGGACAAAAAAATCAAAGAGTCAGGAGCAACCAGGCAGCAAAAATGGATAAATCACAGCAAGAATGCCCAACTGTTCCAGGGCGTTTATCAGAAAATAGTGTTTAGTGCTGAATTCACAACTCAAGGAACCTCCAGCAGCACAAAAACAACATTTAATTCTCATCCCTCCATGTGGGATGTTGGATATTGTGGAATTTCTCAAAATTCCATGGGGGTTTGTCTTTTTCTTCCCCAAAATTCTGATAGGACCCTCAAATCTGGGTCCAGTTCTGAGCTTCTCATTTCAGAAAGGACAAGAAAATCAAGGAGTCAGGAGCAGTAAATGGATAAATCACAGCAAGAATGCCCAACTGTTCCAGGGTGTTTATCAGAAAATAGTGTTTAGTGCTGAATTCACAACTCAAGGAACCTCCAGAAGCACAAAAACAACATTAATTCTCATCCCTCCATATGGGATATTGTGGATTTTGTTGAATTTCCCAAACCTCCATAGGGGTTTGTCTTGTTCCTCCCCAAAATTCTGATGGGACCCTCAAATCTGGGGCCAGTTCTGAGCTTTTCATTTCAGAAAGGACAAGAAAATCAAGGAGTCAGGAGCAGCCAGGCAGCAAAAATGGATAAATCACAGCAAGAATGCCCAACTGTTGCAGGGTGTTTACCAGAAAATAGTGTTTAGTGTGGAATTCACAGTTCAAAATAGTGTTTAGGGCTGAATTCACATTCAAGGGACCTCCAGAAGCACAAAAACAACATTAATTCTCATCCCTCCTTATGGGATATTGTGGATTTTGTTGAATTTCCCAAACCTCCATAGGGGTTTGTCTTGTTCCTCCCCAAAATTCTGATGGGACCCTCAAATCTGGGTCCAGTTCTGAGCTTTTCATTTCAGAAAGGACGAGAAAATCAAAGGGTCAGGAGCAACCAGGCAGCAAAAATGGATAAATCACAGCAAGAATGCCCAACTGTTGCAGGGTGTTTACCAGAAAATAGTGTTTAGTGCTGAATTCACAGTTCAAGGAACCTCCAGAAGCACAAAAATAACATTTAATCCTCATCCCTCCATATGGGATATTGGATTTTGTGGAATTTCTCAAACCTCCATTGGGGTTTGTCTTGATCCTCCCCAAAATTCTGATGGAGCCTCAAATCTGGGTCCAGTTCTGAGCTTTTCATTTCAGAAAGGACAAGAAAATCAAGGAGTCAGGAGCAGTAAATGGATAAATCACAGCAAGAATGCCCAACTGTTCCAGGGGGTTTACCAGAAAATAGCTGGGAGTTCCACAACAAAATAGAACAAAAAGCCCCAACAAAACCAAACCAAAACAAATCTTTCACTGCCAAAAGCTGCCGCTGTTTTCAGGGTATAAAAGAAAGCTCTACCTGCAGGGATTTTCCAGAATTTTTTCCCAATTTAAATCTGAAACCAAATCACCCCCTGAATTTCCACGGTCAGGTTTGGTGGGGAGTGTTTTTAGCCAGGATTTTCAGGGAGAAAGTGCGAAAAGTGGAAATTAATGGATGCAAGGAGCCCTTCCCAGCTTTATTCCATGAAGTTCACTGTGATGGGGGAAATAATCTGACATAAAGCCTAAATTAAGATTAATTCCTTAAGTATGAAGACAATGGTTATAAATGTGTTTGGCATTAGGCAAGTGGCCTAAATAAAAGGACTTATGCGTAAATTAATTTATCATTACAGTCAGAAATTAATCATTTCATGGAAGGTAACTCCAGCATATGGACTGATAAAAGTTCAAACCAACCTCAGAGCTAACAGAAGCAATCTGGATGGCATAAGGAGGGAGAAAAGGCAATTTAACAACCAGCAATGATCCTTCACACACACAGGAAATAAAATCAACACTTGAGGGGTCCAGAAATCTGCTCCAAGGGGCGCTGAGCCCTAATTCTGAGTTTATCCAACAACCCTGCTCTGCAGAGCTGAAATCTTTGCCAGCACAAGCTCCCTGCTAAGGAAACTCACACATTTAATACAGACCAAATTTTGCCTTGCAAATAACCAGAACCCAAGAATGTCACAGCTCTGATGAACCTGGCAGAGCTCAGATTATTTTTATTATTATTATCAGTCTCACCCAGCCTGTCTGTGGGTGCTGTCCATCCTCCCTTTTTCTCTTTTTTTCACTTTTTCATTTCTACAGCACAGCTTACAAGCACCAGAAACAGAAAAGTTAAAAAAAAAAAAAAAAAGAACCAGAACAAGGAGTATTCAGAGTTTTTAGACATTCAGCTCCAGGGGGAAAACACAAGAGCACAATTTCATTCATAGCAAGCTGAGTTTCCATCCAAACATCATCAGTGCATCCTGTGACCTTTGCAGTGCTGCATTTCTCCCTCCTTTTCCAGCTGCACACTTTAAAATCCTTTACAGGCAAAGCCTTTTGTTCCTATTTCAGCATTTTCCTGCAGCCCCCGAGAGCTGGGACCCTCTGCAGCACAAACACTGGGG
Organism: Zonotrichia albicollis; assembly: GCF_047830755.1. NCBI lineage: Eukaryota > Metazoa > Chordata > Aves > Passeriformes > Passerellidae > Zonotrichia > Zonotrichia albicollis. The sequence goes on from NC_133846.1 coordinate 3,589,289, forward strand.
GGTTACTGGTGATTATGAGAAGTAACTGGGAGGAAGCCTCCTCCTCCCTCCTCCTCCTCCTCCTTCCCCAGCTGGAGAGGAGACAGAAAAGTCAGGAGTGGTTCCATGGATGAAAGAGACCAAAGCACAGCCAGGCTCCTTTCCAAAACCACTTCACAGGGAGGTTCATTTATTGAATTTCTGAGGGGCTGCTTATCGAACACTGGGGGAAAAGCTCCACGGGCCTGCACCTCCACGCTCTGCTCTGTCCCTGTCACCCACTCAGCCCTGCACAGATCAAGGAAAAATGAGACTTTTTCACCCTCACAGCAACAATGGCTGCTTCTTATTAATGTGCTTTTCTCAGATTTTGATGCATTTCAGGCTCATCAGAACTGTCAAAACACACCCATGAGAATTTGCTTTATGGGTCACAGGCCTGAATTTATATTTGCCAATAACCAAAAAATTACAAATATTATTATTATATAGTATATACATTATAGTATTATTATATAATATATACATTATACTATTATTACATTATATATGTATTCTATTATATCTAATTATAATCTTATGTCATTATAATATTATATATGTATTTCTTATATATTAATAGATACCTATTGTACGTATTATATATGTATTTATCATCAATAAATTAATATTATTATTATATTATGTTGCTATATTATATTATAGATGTATTATTATATAATATTATATTATTACTATATTATATGTGTATTCTTATATAATGTATTTACTATTAATAAATTAATATTATTATATATGTATTATTATGTTGTTATATTATTATATATTGATTATAATTTAATATATAATATAATATAATATAATATAATATAATATAATATAATATAATATAATATAATAGCTATTATATCTGTATTATTACATATTGTGTGTATTATCTATTAATAAATACATATTATATGTATTATATATGTATTTATTAGTAATAAATTTTTATATATATAGATAGATAGATAAAGATATAGAAATGATGTTGTGGGATTTCCCAATTTTCCCACCTAAATTTACAAATTTAGAGCATGCCACGCAGTGGGACTGGACTGCTGACCCAGGACCCACTCAGGGACTCATTCCCAGGCAGCAACTGTTGATATTTTAAGTAAATTCAATTTGCAAGCACTCCCCATCTATAAATTGCATCGTTCCACGGTTTCCTCCCTGCAGGAAAACCATCCTCCAATGACAGCGGTGCAAAAACAAACCAAAAATCCTTCCCAAGTGCCAGGAGCCAAGAAGCTCTTCCTGGAAAGTCCGATGGTTTCAGTAAAAATCAAAATAAAACAACAAAACCAACGTCAGATGTAGCAGGACCAACCCTGCTGCAGCAATTCAGGGTTGGGGATTGAAATCCAGGCTGGGTTTGGAGTTAATCTGATTATTTGGCTCCTTCTCAAGAGTCAAAAAGGCAAAAATGCTCCCCTGGCCGAATTCAGCCCATTTCACACCAAACAATGTGAATTATTGCTGGAAACCTTTAAAGACCTGAGAATTTCTGCAGCACATTTAGCAACCTGTGATTAAACTCAAAAGCAGAACAACAGGGTCAGAAGATTTCCGGTCTAAAAACAGCAAATAATGGCAAAAAAATTACAATGTTTTAAATGGTTCCAGTCCATTTACAGCATCTTCTTGGAAAAAAAAAAACCAAAACACCACCAGTTGAGCTTCCTCACATTACATCCATATGGTTTCTGACTTCAAACACACCCAGAGTTTTTCAATGAGCATTTTCCAGGGATTTCACAGAAAGAAGGCCCTGTTTTGTCTATTTGTGCTGCAATTTGGGGAGAAAAGGGGAGAAAAAAAGTAGAAATGGAGACTGGTCTGTACTGATGGAATCACTGCAAGGTCAAGGCCCTTTTCTCCCATTTTATTCCACACTTTTCTCCCACAATAAATCCCATACTCCATTTATTTCCATTGCCTACAAAGCACCGACAGCGTTCCAAGAGCGGGGCGGCCGTGATGGTGTAGGAATTCTCAGAGAGAAAAACCATGAAAAATCTGTGAAAGTCATCCCAAAAAAAACGAACTAAATAAAGTTGTGAGTAATGAATATCAACTGTGCGTGGCACAGCGAAAGCCATTCAAGGGAACATGTGCTTGAACATACTTTCCATCTCAACAAAGGTTCAGATTTTTCACTCTTCATAACGACAGCTATGAAAAAAAAAGTTGACCAGGCAAAGAGATTCTTCCAAATAAACCCCCAAAATGGCCAAAAAAAAAATTTAGTAAGGGTTTAAAAAAAGAATAAAAGAGGAGTGGAGCCTTTTAACTGAGAGGAAAAGGAAGAGATACTAATTTGTAACCTCACCAGGAAAGGAAATAATTTAGAGCTGAGGAAAAATGTCCTGTCCCTTAGCTGGGAGTCAGGGAAAACTGGCTATGAGCAGCAAACTTTTAATAGAATCCTACTGGAGTTACACTGGCAATTCCCTCTGCTTTTGGAGGGAGCTGCAGCACTTAAGAGCATGGAGTGGTTTGGTCAGCTCTGCTCTCCACCCTTCCAACACCTGACGAAACTGCAAAAAAAAAAAAATTGAAAAAAAAAAAAATAGGGATTTTGGAGCTGGAGAGGAAAGAAGGCAGACTCTGCATTCCTTCACCTCTTTCCATCCTCATTAATAATCCATTAGCAGGAGTTGGACACAAAAACACAAACTATTTGCTGGAAGATCAAGGCAGTCTCCCAACGCCCCCTTTCCCCTTTTTTTTGGCACCAAGGGCTGCTTGGCTGGGCCAAAGCAGCTCCAAAACTCAAGGGATTTGCACTATCAGGAACTGCAGAAAACCAGATGATTCCACAGCAACTCCAGAGCAAGCCATTGTTGCGAACAAATGGAATCACTTACAGGCACAGAGAGCCCTGATTAACTGCAAAAACCCCTTAAAAGGTAGTTTCACATTTTAAATGGGAACGTTAATCCAACGCATGCAGAGTTAAAATAGCAGAATTCGGGATTTTTTCACTCAACCGCACCGGGGTGAGGGGTTGGAAAGTCTCTTTATGGGGTGTATTAAAAATTCTGGGAATCCCACCCAAGGTGTGCAGTGACCAACCTGGTGACCTGAACAGGTGGTGAACACAAAGGAGAAATCAACATTTATGTGTAACATCAACACCACTGAAAAATCCCAAATAAATGGCAGTGATCTCAGCTCATTGATCTAAAAATCTGAAGGTTTAAAAAAACCCAGCAACCATTGGAAGAAATGCCAATTTCTGGTTCAAATCATCACCAAAATCATCACTGAAAAATCCCAAAGTGCACGGGTTCAGCAGCAAAATAAATGGCAGTGATCTCAGCTCACTGATCTAAAAACCTGAAGGTTTAAAAATACCCTGCAGCCATTGAGACAGATACCAATTTTTGGTTCAAATCATCACCAAAAGCATCACTGAAAAATCCCAAAGTGCACGGGTTCAGCAGGAAAATAAATGACAGTGATTTCAGCTGATTGAGCTAAAAATCCGAAGGTTTAAAAAAACCCAGCAACCATTGGAAGAAATGCCAATTTCTGGTTCAAATCATCACCAAAATCATCACTGAAAAATCCCAAAGTGCAGCAGGAAAATAAATGACGGTGATCTCAGCTCATTGATCTGAAAATCTGAAGGATATTCTGCTAAAAAAAACCCTGCAACCATTGAGGGAAATGCCAATTTTTGGTTCAAATCATCACTGAAAAATCCCAAAGTGCAGCAGGAAAATAAATGGCAGTGATCTCAGCTCATGGATCTGAAAATCTGAAGGTAAAAAAAACCCTGCAGCCATTGAGAGAAATGCCAATTTTTGGTTCAAATCATCATATTTCCCTTCCAGCCCCCAGATTACAGCTCTGACCCCATTTTTTGCCATTTTTCACACCCTGAAGGGCTGGACCAGCTCACCAGGATTAAAAACTGCCCAGCATCCCTCAGGAAGATGGACCATACAAATGAGATTTCCACACAGCATTTAAGGCCAAAAAAAAAAATAAAAATCACAATCAGATCAGCCACACTCTCAGGCATCCAGCACAGAGAGGGAAAAGGGATTTCTCCAAAATTTCTCAGCCATTTTGGGGAGGTTTAAGGGAAAGTTTTGAGACATTTCAGTAGCCTGAGTGTGATGGCAGCTGGGAGGTTGCCCTGAAGTTGTTCTGATCAGGAATCTTCCCTCAGCAAAGGCAAACTCAGCTCAGCAGCCACCTCTGGGCTCGGCTTGCTCCTGCTGTAAATTACCTCATCCATTTGTCATATTTTTAGCACTTTTTGGGCTGGGCTGCAAGATCTGCAAGAGATGCGTTTTAACCTTTGCTAGCGACTGCTCAAGGACAAGAAGTGGTTTTATGAGCCCTGGCTGTGTAAAAAAATGTCAGTATTAAATTTCTGCAGCTCCAACCATGGAGCTATTTACTGAGGCTTTATACAAACTAATTAAATATAAGGCTCTCGTGGGACACGAGGAGAAAGAAAAGGAGAATTAAGAGATAAATCACTGGCTTTTCTTTCCTCAGCAAGTGTACACTCCAATTTAATATATTAAACCAAAAAAAAAAAAAAAAAACAACACCCTGACAGTGCACAGAGAGGCAGCAGCATCCCAACCTCACACGGAACAGCACAAATTAATTATCTCTGCCTCACCACAACTTGCACAAAGGAATTGGGAGAGACAACCCAGACAAGGGGATGAGCTTGAGGTATCAAAGGCTCCATATGGAGCGGGGGAACCTCACTCTGCAGCTTCACAGGCTCTGTGAGCACACGGCACCGGCAGGTATCAAAGCAGCCCTTCCCTCCCTGCTGGCCCTGGGTCATCCTGGCAGGAGAATCCTGACGGCTTGACAGGATTCCTGCTGGAGATTCCCGGAAAAAAGCACTCCAGGGAGGGCAGGAGCAGAGAGGGCAAAGCGTGGAAGCAACGGAGGAAGGATGGAGGGCAATGGAGGTGTTGGGGAAAATCAGAGTGTGGGTTCATTCCCTTCTGCATAAAGTGAGTTTGGATCTAAAGCTCCAGATGTTGGGGAAAATCAGAGTGTGGGTTAATTTCCTTCTGCAGAAAGGTGGGTTTGGATCTGAACCTCCAGATGTTGGGAAAATCAAAGTGTGGGTTAATTTCCTTCTGCACAAGAGTTGGTTTGGAGCTGGACCTCCAGATGCAGGGGAAAATCAAAGTGTGGGTTCATTCCTCTCTGCAGAAATGTGAGTTTGGAGCTGGACCTCCAGATGTTGGACACCATGAGGGTCACTGGGTAATCCAGCACAACCTCTGGGGGAAAATTTGAGGGTCAGACCAGGCTGTGTCCAGCCTGGTTCCAGCCACCTCCACCGATGAACCTCCAGATGTTGAGGAAAATCAAAGTGTGGGTTCATTCCCTTCTGCAAAGAGTCAGTTTGGAGCTGGACCTCCAGATGTTGGGGAAAATCAAAGTGTGGGTTAATTCCCTTCTGCAGAAATGTGAGTTTGGAGCTGGACCTCCAGATGTTGGGGAAAATCAAAGTGTGGGTTCATTCCCTTCTGCAAAAAGTGAGTTTGGAGCTGGACCTCCAGATGTTGGACACCATGGGGTCACTGGGCAATCCAGCACAACCTCTGGGGGAAAATTTGAGGGTCAGACCAGGCTGTGTCCAGCCTGGTTCCAGCCACTTTCACTGATGAACCTCCAGATCTTGGGGAAAATCAAAGTGTGGGTTCATTCCCCTCTGCAAAGAGTCAGTTTGGAGCTGGACCTCCAGATGCTGGAGAAAATCAAAGTGTGGGCTCATTCCCTTCTGCAGAAAGGTGGGTTTGGATCTGAACCTCCAGATGCTGGAGAAAATCAAAGTGTGGGTTAATTCCCTTGTGCAAAGAGTGGGGTTGGAGCTGGACCTCCAGATGTTGAGGAAAATCAAAGTTTGGGTTCATTTCCTTCTGCAAAAGAGTAGGTTTGGATCTGAACCTCCAGATGTTGAGGAAAATCAAAGTGTGGGTTCATTCCCTTCTGCAAAAAGTGAGTTTGGAGCTGGACCTCCAGATGTTGGGAAAAATCAAAGTGTGGCTTCATTTCCTTCTGCAGAAAGGTGGGTTTGGAGACGGACCTCCAGATTTTGGAGATCATGAGGGTCACTGGGTAACCCAGCACAACCTCTGGGGGAAAATTTGAGGGTCAGACCAGGCTGTGTCCAGCCTGGTTCCAGCCACTTCCACTGATGAACCTCCAGATGTTGGGGAAAATCAAAGTGTGGGTTAATTTCCTTCTGCAAAGAGTGGGGTTGGAGCTGGACCTCCAGATGTTGGGGAAAATCAAAGTGTGGGCTCATTCCCTTCTGCAGAAAGGTGGGTTTGGATCTGAACCTCCAGATGCTGGAGAAAATCAAAGTGTGGGTTAATTCTCTTGTGCAAAGAGTGAGTTTGGAGCTGGACCTCCAGATGTTGGAGAAAATCAAAGTGTGGGTTAATTCTCTTGTGCAAAGAGTGGGGTTGGAGCTGCACCTCCAGATGTTGGAGACCATGAGGGTCACTGGGTAATCCAGCACATCCTCTGGGGGAAAATTTGAGAGTCAGACCAGGCTGTGTCCAGCCTGGTTCCAGCCACTTTCACTGATGAACCTCCAGATGTTGAGGAAAATCAAAGTGTGGGTTCATTCCCCTCTGCAAAGAGTCAGTTTGGAGCTGGACCTCCAGATGTTGAGGAAAATCAAAGTGTGGGTTCATTCCCTTCTGTACAAGAGTGGGTTTGGAGCTGGACCTCCAGATGTTGAGGAAAATCAAAGTGTGGGTTCATTCCCTTGTGCAAAGAGTGGGGTTGGATCTGAACCTCCAGATGCTGGAGAAAATCAAAGTGTGGGTTCATTCCCTTCTGCAAAGAGTCAGTTTGGAGCTGGACCTCCAGATGTTGAGGAAAATCAAAGTTTGGGTTCATTTCCTTCTGCAGAAAGGTAGGTTTGGATCCGAACCTCCAGATGTTGAGGAAAATCAAAGTGTGGCTTCATTTCCTTCTGCAAAAAGTGAGTTTGGAGCTGGACCTCCAGATGTTGGACACCATGGGGTCACTGGGCAATCCAGCACATCCTCTGGTGGTCAGTCAGAAGGTCAGAGCAGGCTGTGTCATGTACAACCAGAGTGGACAGGTCACCGGGAAGGAGCTCCTCATTCCCTCCACGCCTCTTGATCGTGGCATGCTAACTTTGGTTAAAAAAATCTTCAGAAATCGATTTCATTCAAATGTTCATCTCCCAACATGCACAAAACACGGGAAGAGCCAGCTCCAACCCAAAAGAAGCAGAGAGAAATGGCTGTGACAGAGAAATGACAAAAAATACAGGAGAACAGAGAGTGTCACCCATCCACTCCCCATCCCTGGACGTGTCCCTGAACTCCTGCAGCCGCCTGGGATAGTGGAAGATGAAGCCCATCAGATGAATTTTAAGGTCTTTCAACCCAAACCATTCCATGATTCTTTGCCCCTTTTTCAATAAAAGCCACCGAGCTCATTCAGCAACAGAAAATCAAAAATTTTGCCCTCTTGATGAGCTATTAATCAAGCCATTCTTTAAATGGTTTCTGATTAACCACTTAAGGCTATTAAATTTTTAAACAAAGCTCCATCATTCCATTAGCAATCATTTAAAGTGCTTAAGGAGGTGTTTGTGGATTAAAGGGTTTTAAAGGAAGCCTCTAAACACCGCTCCCAGCGCAGAGCCGAGCACAAAAAACACTGTAAATTTCTAAATGCCAGCAAAAAATATCTGAGTTTTGTCATCAGAGGAGCAGATGCCACCTCACAACTCCCAACACGTGATTCATCTCACCCCCACAGCCCCTGCTCCCCTTCCCAGCTCAGGAAAAGATTTCAGAATTAATATTTCCATGCTGTTCCAACAACTGAGAGCAGAACTGGACACCAAAATCATCCTGGGTGTGCTTGGTGAGGAGGCAGCACCGCCACAGTTGTGGATTTCAGTGGGTTCAGCATCATCTCATCCTGCCATGGGATGGAGAATCCTGCAATTGAGCACCTGGAATTGGGGCTGAGAGATTCCCTAAGGAATCCCAGCAGTGTCCGGCTCAGGATTGAGATATCTGTGGGATTTGCATGAGAGAAAATTAGGGGAGTGATGGAAAAGCACAAAACAAGCAAAGGGGCAAAATCTCCTTTCTCCAAAGCTGGTACCCAAAGGCAGGGAGAGAAGGATGCCCATGGTCAAAGCAGCTCCAGAAAGGTCAGAGCTGGGTGGAAAATGGAAAGGAAAAGCTCTAAAACCCCAAAATAAACCAGGGGATGTAGGACAGGGTTGCTACAGTGGGATTGTCATGGTTTTGCATGAGAGACATTTAGGGGAGTGATGGCAAACCATCAAACAAGCAAAATTCTGTGGTGTTTTGAAAGGGGAAAATCTCCTTTCTCCAAAGCTGGTACCCAAAGCAGGGAGAGAAGGATGCCCATGGTCAAAGTAACTCCTGAAAGGTCAGAGCTGGGTGGAAAAGGGAAAGGAAAAGCTCTAAAACCCTAAAATAAACCAGGGATGTAGGACAGGGTGTCTGCAGGACTGCCCTGTGCATTTCTGTGGGATTGTCATGGTTCTGCATGAGAGATATTTAGGGGAATGACATAAAAGCACAAAACAAGCAAAGGTTTGTGGTGTTTTGGAAGGGGCAAAGTCTCCTTTCTCCAAAGCTGGTACCCAAAGGCAGGGAGAGAAGGATGCCCATGGTCAAAGCAACTCCTGAAAGGTCAGAGCTGGGTGGAAAAGGGAAAGGAAAAGCTCTAAAACCCCAAAATAAACCAGGGGATGCAGGACAGGGTTGCTACAGTGGGATTGTCATGGTTTTGCATGAGAGACATTTAGGGGAGTGATGGAAAAGCACAAAGCAAGCAAAAATTTGTGGTGCTCTGAAAGGAGCAAAGTCCTCCTGCAAAGCTGAGAGACATTTAGGGGAGTGATGGCAAACCATCAAACAAGCAAAATTCTGTGGTGTTTTGAAAGGGGCAAAGTCTCCTTTCTCCAAAGCTGGTACCCAAAGGCAGGGAGAGAAGGATGCCCATGGTCAAAGTAACTCCTGGGTGGAAAAGGGAAAGGAAAAGCCCTAAAATACACCAGGGATGTAGGACAGGGTTGCTGCAGGACTGCCCTGTGCATTTCTGTGGGATTGTCATGGTTCTGCATGAGAGACATTTAGGGGAATGACATAAAAGCACAAAACAAGCAAAGGTTTGTGGTGTTGTGAAAGGAGCAAAATCTCCTTTCTCCAAAGCTGGTACCCAAAGGCAGGGAGAGAAGGATGCCCATGGTCAAAGTAACTTCTGGGTGGAAAAGGGAAAGGAAAAGCTCTAAAACCCCAAAATAAACCAGGGGATGCAGGACAGGGTTGCTACAGTGGGATTGTCATGGTTTTGCATGAGAGACATTTAGGGGAGTGATGGAAAAGCACAAAACAAGCAAAGGGGCAAAGTCTCCCCCCAAAGCTGGTACCCAAAGGCAGGGAGAAAAGGATGCCCATGGTCAAAGCAGCTCCTGGGTGGAAAAGGGAAAGGAAAAGCTCTAAAATAAACCAGGGATGCAGGACAGGGTTGCTACAGTGGGATTGTCATGGTTTTGCATGAGACATTTAGGGGAGCGATGGCAAACCATAAAACAAGCAAAATTCTGTGTTTTTTCGAAAGGAGGAAAGTCTCCTTTCTCCAAATCTGGTACCCAAAGGCAGGGAGAGAAGGATGCCCATGGTCAAAGCAGCTCCAGAAAGGTCAGAGCTGGGTGGAAAAGGGAAAGCTCTAAAATAAACCCTAAAATAAACCAGGGGATGCAGGACAAGGTGTCTGCAGTGGGATTGTCATGGTTTTGCATGAGAGACATTTAGGGGAGTGATGGAAAAGCACAAAACAAGCAAAGGGGCAAAGTCTCCTTTCTCCAAAGCTGGTACCCAAAGGCGGGGAGAGAAGGATGCCCATGGTCAAAGTAATTCCTGGGTGGAAAAGGGAAAGGAAAAGCCCTAAAATAAACCAGGGGATGCAGGACAGGGCTGCTACAGTGGGATTGTCACGGTTTTGCATGAGAGACGTTTAGGGGAGTGATGGCAAACCATCAAACAAGCAAAATTCTGTGGTGATTTGAAAGGGGGAAAGTCTCCTTTCTCCAAAGCCGGTACCCAACGGCAGGGAGAGAAGGATGCCCATGGTCAAAGTAACTCCTGGGTGGAAAAGGGAAAGGAAAAGCCCTAAAATAAACCAGGGGATGCAGGACAGGGCTGCTGCAGGACTGCCCTGTGCATTCTGAGCGGGCTGGTCCCTCCAGGAGATGGATCAGCCCCTCCTGAGCCAGAGCCACGCTGGGAGAGGGACAGCAGAGCATCCTGAAGTGAAGGCATCCCTGCCCTCACCCCAATTCAGGAAGGAAATTCCCTTCTCCCAGCTCCTCCAGATCCCTTCCGCCCTCCTTAACCTCCTGCAATGCTTTACAAGGCCAAAAAGCAAAATAAAATAAAATAAAATGAAATAAATCCATGTGCCGTTAGTGCAATCCACTTTTGGGAGCACATTTCCAGGTCAATGACAGCGCCAGAGGTGAGCTGAGCTCTGGCAGCAGCAAGGAAAGCTCCTTCCCATTTTCCTGCTCTCTTGTTTGAAAGGGAAAGGAAGGATTTCTAATTTATGCAAGAGCTGAGAGGTGAGAGGATGTGCTTTGCTAATTCCAAAGCCTCCTTCCCGTGTTATTCCCAAATATTGTGACTGCCAGCTCGCATCTATCACGCGCATTTTGATGGGGTAAATAATGAAAGAGCCTACAAGCCTCTAATTTGATGCTGACTGCAATTCCCACTTCCAAAGACAGCAAGAAAACAGGAATAGAAACTAAACCAGTCAAAGAGAAACACGCCCTTCTCCTTTCTAACTTTAAGAACCTCAATATTAAGAGAAAAAAAATCAAAATAAAACTCTCAACACAGCTTCATATTTGCTCAAATAAGCATTTTTCAACATAAGTACCCAAACTGCTTCTAGGTGCAGGGCACAGGGGTCAGGGTAGGACAACACATTTTAATGATTTACAACCAACAAGCAAAACCCCCTCCCCAGCAGGAAAAATAACCGAGCACCTAATTGCAAAACAATATCTTAATTGTCAATTTGAATCTAGGTTTCCTCCTCAGATTTAAATCTGGCTTTTTTTTTTTTTTCCTTTTTCAAATTGCATTGATTTAACTCAATCAACCCTGCCCGAAGGCCATCTTTCCTGCATGCTCTGAGCATACCAAGCAAGTTTCAACCAATTAGATAAATCACTGAATCTCACAACTTCCTAGCAGCCACGGATCAAGCCATGCACAAGCCCTAATTATTCTTTTAAATCCCGAAAACTTCACAAAAATAAGCAGCTCAGGGGGGGAATTTCACCATATTTTATATTTTATTTTAACCTAGGGCACATGCTAGCCAGCTGAATTCTGCAGGAGACTTGCATGGTCATTGCAAATCCCATTTTTAAATCTGTTTATTATTCCCTGTGATGATGAGAATAACGCTGCTGCATGAGTTTTATTCATTTATTCATTTTTTTATGTCTCTGTGTGTGTGTACACCCACACCCACACTGCAGCCTCGAGGTGTTACACTCCAGCACGGCAAGGAAAAAGCAGGGAATGATGATGGGGAAAATGCTGAAAAATGGAAGTTTCTAGCACAAACAGCATGGCAGGGACCCCGGGGCACAGTCGCCCATCAGCAGCACTGGAAATATGCTCCTGTGACACTGCACAGATTGTTCAGAGATTCCCATGACAGGCAGAGGATTAAAAAGCAATTCCCTGCCTCTCATATTTCACATGCAAAGCCGTGTCTGGGAAAGGCAGGCAGGGAAGAAGATGGATCTCCCCGAACTCAAAAATGTGGGTATTCCATTAAAAATAACCTTAAAACAACGGCAGCACCAAAGCAGGAACTACCCCATGAGGACAGACAGCGCCGCAAACCCGACCCAGCTTTGTATTCCCAAAAAAAAAACCCCTGCAAATTCCAGGCAATCTGCAAATGATTTCCCTCTTCCCCACCCAAACATCCACTGCAAACTCCTACAATCGCCAGGCAGGCTCGCAGGGAAGGGATGGAAATAAAAACCATTCCTTACCTTTCACTTGAGTGTCGTATTCAGCTATGATCTCCTTATCCTTTTTGAATTTTGCTGGCGACGTCATGTTTCCTTGTCCAAAAAGCTGAATAACCTCGAAAGAGATCCACCAGAACACGAGAGACAGAAAAGGGAATTTTTTGCTCCTCTCAGCACGACGATGCCTTGGCTCGCTGCTCGTCCTTCCCTTCCCCACCCCCCCCCCACCCCGCAAAAAAAAGGGGAAAAAAATCAAAAAATCAGTCCATGGAGAGAGGGTGTGAGAGGGAGCACAGCGGCAGGAAAATGCAGATGTTGAGATCAGCGGATGGAAGAGGCAGCAGTTTTGTCTCCCTGCACCAAATCCTCGAGCAGCAGCATCAGCCCTGGCGAGATCCTGCAGCCCCAAAGGCTCTTCCTGATCCTCAATAGCACAGCCAGGGAGTGGAAGTCCTTCCGCACATGTTTTGTGTGGGTTTGGTTTGCCCTTTTTTTTTTTAATTTTTTTTTTCTCCTCTCTTCTTTTTTTTTAATTTATTTATTTATTTTAATGGGCACGGAGATGATGCAAATCAAATCCCAAACGAGAGCAGCAGCAGAGGGGAAGCAGCTTTTGGTTTGCTTGCCTGAAAACACAAAATAATAACAATAATGATATATATATATAAATATATTTATAAAATTACAGCTCGCAGCCCAAATCGTTGATGGGAAGCAAAGCTGCCCTGACACCCTGACATTGCAAATCGTCCTTTGAGCAGCAGCAGTGTGAGGTTCCAGCTGCAGCCCCCAGGTGACCGACGGAACACGCCTACACCGGGACCGGGCTTGGTTCCTTTGGGATATCCCGGGGTGATTTGGGGTGCAGGTCCCGGGGATGGTTTGGGGAGCAGGGATCCTTTGGGATGCGGCTCTTTTGGGGTGCAGGTCCCGGGGCAGAATTTGGGGTTCATTTGGGGTGCAAGTCCTGGGAGGGAATTTGGGGTGCAGGTCCTAGGAGAGAATCTGGGGTGCACATCCCAGGGAAACAGGGGATGGTTTGAGGAGCAGGGATCCTTTGGGATGTGACTCCCTTGGGAGCTGGGGCTCATTTGGGGTGCAGGTTCCAGGGGAGAATCTGGGGTTCAGGTTCCGGGAGAGAATTTGGGGTTCATTTGGGGTGCAGGTTCCAGGGGAGAATCTGGGGTTCAGGTTCTGGGAGAGAATTTGGGGCTCATTTGGGGTGCAGGTCCTGGGGGAGAATCTGGGGTTCAGGTTCTGGGAGAGAATTTGGGGTTCATTTGGGGTGCAGGTTCCAGGGGAGAATCTGGGGTTCAGGTTCTGGGAGAGAATATCAGGTTCGTTTGGGGTGCAGGTCCTGGGGGAGAAGGTCCCAGGAGAAAATTTGGGGTTGATTTAAGGTGCAGGTCCCGGGAGAGAATTTGGGGTGCAGATCCCGAGGGTTATGGGGCTGTTTGGGAACAGGGCACCTTTGGGATGTGGCTTCAGTAGGAAAATTTGGGGCTCATTTGGGGTGCAAGTCCCGGGAGAGAATGTGGGGTTGATTTGGGGTGCAAGTCCCAGGACGGAATTTGGGATTGATCTGGGGTGCAGGTCCCTGGAGAGAATTTGGGGTTCACATGGGGTGCAGGAAAGAATTTAGGCTTGATTTGGGGTGCAGGTCCCCAGGGGAGAATTTGGGGAGCGGCTCCCGGGGTGACGCGGCTCCTTTGGGATGCAGCTCCAGTAGGAGCTGGGGTTCACTGGGGGAGCAGCTCCCAGGGGAGAATTTGGGGTTCATTTGGGGTGCAGGTCCCGGCAGAGAATTTAGGATTGATTTGGGGTACAGTTCCTGGGAGAGAATATGGGGTGCAAATCCTGGGAGAGAATATGGAGTTGATTTAGGGCGCAGCTCCCGGGGGAGAATTTGGGGCTCATTTGGGGTGCAGGTCCCGGGGGAGAATCTGGGGAGCGGCTCCCGGGGGTTCCGGGGCTGTTCGGGGAGCGGCCCCCGGGGCAGTGGGGGCTCCCTGGGGTACAGGGCTCCCCCGGTCCCGCAGCATCCCGCGCTGCCCGCGGGCTCGGCCCCGCCGCCGGCAGCCCCGGGCACACCGGGCGCGCCCCCGCCGGGCGGCTCCGCCCGCAGCTTCTCCCTTTTCGGGTTTCTTTTCTGGGGGGGGGGTGATTTAGGGTTCCTTCCAGCTCCCGCTGAGCCGGGCAGGGCGGGACACAACTTTTCCCCCGGCTTTTCTTTCCAATTTGGATTTCTTCCCCGTTTTTTCTTTTGGGAGGAGGGGGGAGCAGGGCGGGCGCGCGGCCGCAGCCCCCGCGGGAGATGCGCGGACGGGAGGAAGAAATAAATAAACAAACACGGCACCCGCCGGATCCGCATCCCGCCCGGGATAGAACAATGCGGGCGGCGGGGAGAGGAAGCGTGGGGGGGTCCCGAAGGGGGGGCCGGGGCTGGGGGGACGCGGCTCGGGGCGCTGGGGAGGCGGCGGGGCCGGCGGCGGGAGGGTGCTCGTGGCCTGCCGGGGGCGGCACGGGAGGGCCGGGGGTCGGGCGGCCGGGCGGGGCGATTACCTGGGCGCTGCGGAGCCGCCTCCCGCAGCCGGGCGTCCTCCGGCCGCTGGCGCCCGCCGCCCGGTCCCCCGCACCGGCCCGCCGCCGCCCCGCCCCGCCCAGCGCTTCGGCCAATGGGCGCGGAGCGCTGGGAATGAGCGACGGGCGTGGTAACCAATCAGACATTGCCGTGTCCAAGATGAGCCCGCCCCCTCTTCCCGCCGCTTGGCGCCCGTGGCACCGCCCCGCCGGGACGCGAGTGTGAGTGACAGCAGATACAACCAATAAAAGTGACTCACGGCGCGCCTTTCCACCAATAGCCAGGCGGGAGGGGTGGTACCACCGGATTTTTCAATGGGGTGGGCGTGGCCTGAGGCGCCCAATGGGAGGGCGCGGTAGGGAATTCAAACTGACAGGTGGGAGCGTGGCCGTTGGTGCCGGACCGGGACCGAGACCGGGATTGGGATCGGTACAGGGACCAGGATCGGACCGGGACAGGCACAGGGACAGGATCGGGACAGGGACAGGATCGGACCGGACCGGGTCCCAGCCATGTCATCCACCGGCTGCACCTTCGCGGACCGGTGCGTGACCGTGCTGTGCTGCCGGTTCTGCCGGCAGGTGCTGAGCTGGCGGGGGATGCAGGCGGTGCTGCTGGCCGGCACCGACACCGACACCGCCCTCTACTCCACCGACATGCCGCCCTCGGGGTAAGCACCGGGAACGGAGAAAGGCTGGGTTCGACCGGGGACGGGGTCATGCCAGCCCCGAGGGACACGGAACCCGCTGTCACCGGGAGAACGGGGCTGCAGTGTGCTGGTGCTCACAGGGCTCCCAGGACAGGGGAGAGATGAGAATCCTGACCCCATGTTTCAGAAGGCTGATTATAATATAATATAATATAATATAATATAATATAATATAATATAATATAATATAATATAATATAATATAATATAATATAATATAATATAATAAATATAATATAATATAATATAATAAATATAATATAATATAATATAATATAATATTTATATTATTATGTTATATTAATGATATATTATATTGTTAGTGTATTACATTGTTAATATATTATATTATTAATATATTATGTTATAATTATATTATCATATAATATAATTATATACTATGTTTTAGATAATATTTTATATATTATATATGTACTACATAATTATATTATAAGAAAATTATATACTAAAACTATACTAAAAGAATAGAAGAGAGGATTTCATCAGAAGGCTTGAAAGGAATGATAATAAAAACTTGTGACTGACCAGAGAGTCCAAGACAGCCGGACTATGATTGGCCATTAATTAAAGACAATCAAAGATGCACCTGTTGCATTCCACAGCAGCAGATAATAATTTTTTACATTTAATTTCTGAGGCCTCTCAGCTTCTCAGGAGAATCCTAGCAAAAGGATTTTTCATAAAAGGTGTCTGTGACACTGCAGAGCACGGGACACCCCATCCCTGCATCCCAGCAAAAACTGAGGCTGTGCCATGCAGGGCCACCCAAAATTTGAATTTATTCCATCCCTAGGGATGACACAGGCTCAGCAGGCACGGGAAGCTCCTCCTGCTCGTTCCCAAAGCGAGGATTAGAATTTGAAATAAAGATCCACAAACAGAACAAACCTGATCTGTCACTGCTGCCGGGGCTCTGGGCTCAGCTTTCCCAGAGACAGATTTGAATAGCAAGGAAATCAGGTTGTGAAATGACATGGTAATCAGAAAGTATGGGTTGCGGAGGAGATAAGCAATCACAGCTTTGGGGTTGGACATCCCCGAGGTTTTGTTCTGTTTCTGAGCTGGGATTTGGCAGCAGTGTCCTCTGATGGCAGTGCCACACTGAGCACCAGGGCTCTGGCATCTCCTGGGATCCTCTTTGCAGCATCTCTGCACCTGAGGATGCTCCTAAACATGCGCTGGGAAGCCTCTAGCATCTTTATTTGTTAAGACTTTCAGGTTTTCAGCACCAAACTCTGCTTTTCTGGGCTATTTTAAGAGCATTTTTGATACTCATGCAATGCCACGTGGAAATTTGAATTCTCAAATTTTAAATTTCCTTGTGAGTGGGGCTGACAGTCATAAGGAAAGTAGAATAATGTGGTTTAAACCACCCAGCACCAATGGCAGCATAATATTAATTATA
Source organism: Zonotrichia albicollis (assembly GCF_047830755.1). Classification (NCBI taxonomy): domain Eukaryota; kingdom Metazoa; phylum Chordata; class Aves; order Passeriformes; family Passerellidae; genus Zonotrichia; species Zonotrichia albicollis. The sequence goes on from NC_133846.1 coordinate 3,606,114, forward strand.
ATAATGATAATAATAATAATAATAAGAAGAAGCCAGGTCTGTGCTCAGATCTCAAAGTTTTCTGCTCTGGCTCTGGGATCTCCTGCTCTTTGCAGCTCCTCTGCACCTGAGGATGCTCCTAAACATGCACTGGGAAGCCTCTTGGAGCATTTCTGTTTTATTTCTCAATACTTTCAAGGTTTCAGCACCAAACTCTGCTTTTCTGGGCTATTTTAAGAGGATTTTTGATACTCGTGCAATGCCACGTTGGTCTCTTATTAAAGTTTCCATATGAGTGGGGCTGAGAGTCATAAGGAAAGTAGAATAATGTGGTTTAAATCACTCAGGACCAATGGGAGCATGATATTATTGATATTAATGATATTATTAAGAAGAAGAAGAAGCCAGGTCTGGCAGAGCTCAAAACTCAAAGTTTTCTGCTCTGGCATCTCCTGCTCTTTGCAGCATCTCTGCACCTGAGGATGCTCCTAAACATGCTCTGGGAAGCCTCTTACATCTTTATTTGTTAATACTTTCAGGTTTTCAGCACCAAACTCTGCTTTTCTGGGCTATTTTAAGAGGATTTTTGATACTCGTGCAATGCCACGTGGAAATTTGAATTGTCGAATTGAAATTTCCATGTGAGTGGGGCTGAGAGTCATAAGGAAAGTAGAATAACGTGGTTTAAACCACCCAGCACCAATGGCAGCATAATAATAATGATATTAATGATGATAATAATAATAATAAGAAGAAGCCAGGTCTGGCAGAGCTCAAAGTTTTCTGCTCTGGCTCTGGGATCTCCTGCTCTTTGCAGCATCTCTGCACCTGCTCCTAAATATGCACTGGGAAGCCTCTTGGAGCATTTCCATTTTTATTTGTCCATACTTTCAGGGTTTCAGCACCAAACTCTGCTTTTCTGGGCTATTTTAAGAGGATTTTTGATACTCGTGCAATGTCACGTGGTGACAATTCAGATTTCCATGCGAGTGGGGCTGAGAGTCATAAGGAAAGTAGAATAACGTGGTTTAAACCACCCAGGACCAATGGCAGCATAATTTTAATTGTAATAATGATAATAATAATAATAAGAAGAAGAAGAAGCCAGGTCTGGCAGAGCTCAAACTGAAAGTTTTCTGGCTCTGGGATCTCCTGCTCTTTGCAGCTCCTCTGCACCTCAGGATGCTCCTAAATATGCACTGGGAAGCCTCTTGGAGCATTTCTGTTTTATTTCTCAACCCTTTCAAGGTTTCAGCACCAAACTCTGCTTTTCTGGGCTATTTTAAGAAGATTTTTGATACTCGTGCAATGCCACGTGGTGACAATTCAGATTTCCATGCGAGTGGGGCTGAGAGTCATAAGGAAAGTAGAATAACGTGGTTTAAACCACCCAGCACCAATGGCAGCATGATAATAATGATATTGATGATAATAATAATAATAAGCCAGGTCTGGCACAGCTCAGAACTCAAAATTTTCTGCTCTGGCATCTCCTGCTCTTTGCAGCATCTCTGCACCTGAGGATGCTCCTAAACATGCACTGGGAAGCCTCTTGGAGCATTTCTGTTTTATTTCTCAACACTTTCAGGGTTTCAGCACCAAACTCTGCTTTTCTGGGCTATTTTAAGAGGATTTTTGATACTCGTGCAATGTCACGTGGTGACAATTCAAATTTCCATGTGAGTCTCATAAGGAAAGTAGAATAACGTGGTTTAAACCACCCTGGACGAGCAGCAGCATCGCTTTGTGGTGACTTCAGCCCGGTGTCACTGTGACCGCCACAAACCCAGAGTTTTGTGCGTTTCCTTCCCGCCAGAGCCGTGGATTTCACCGGGAGCTGCCGCTTCAGCGAGCTGTGCGCGTGCAGGGTGAGGAGCATCGCCTGCCTGACGTGGTGAGCTCGCCCACGGCCACCCCTGCGTGTCCCAGCCCCTCCGTGTGTCCCCTCCCGGGTCACCTCCTGCACATTCAATGCTGCTGCGTTGAAAATCAGCTTTTCTGCGAGCCCCCGGTGGGAATGTGACGGCGTTTTCAGGAGGATGAGTCTGCTGGAAGCTTCTGTGCCGCCTGCCCTGTTATGTTTGTTTAATTATTTTATCAAAAAAAAAAAAACTAAACCATATTTAAGGTAGCAACGATTTTAATTAAATAGTTTAGAAAATATATAAATAAGGGATAATTTGGTTTAAGTAATAGCGCATAAGCAAAAACAACCGCGGGGTACGGAGGGCAGGGTTCTTGATTCTTGCTACTTCACGTATAAGCTTGCTAAGTAAAAGTTACTCTTTATATGCTATGTGTCAATTTTATCTCTGCTTATTTTAGGTTTGTTACTTTTTTGTTTCTGCTTTCGTTACTACTTTTCCTACTACTCGGTTTGGTGGTCGCACAAGTCTTTGGGGGTCGTCACTGATGAAGGCCCTGTAGTCTTCCTCGTTGTCTTTTAATTCACTTTTGGGTTACACATGCGCACCAAGCCAGTACAATGTAAGCCAAGACTAACGTATCACTGCATCTGCATATCAAAGCAATAATTAGCATTTTCTTGGACTTAACCAGGTTCTTGGTCATTTTTAGCAACTGTATCTTCAGCTTCTTTCCTGTGGTCTTTGAGAACATCTGCTGGGAAGGGGGGGTGGGTGGAGCTCTTCTTTTTTCTTTCTTCTTTGGCATTACAACTTTTAACTATGAACTGTTTTGTTATTCTCAAATATTAGTTACTGCATCAATATTAATTACTGTTTCAATTTTTATCGGCACGAATCATACCTATTTATCACAGCCCGATGCAGTGTGTGCCTCAGCACTGAGGTTTCCCTGTGAACAAGGCCCCAGCAAGGAGCAGTTACTCATTCCCTAATTAATGGAGCATCCTCTTGGCAGGTTGGGGTGTTGGGAGCAGATGGAGCATGCTGTCGTGGAGTTCTTGGAGTTCTTTTCTCCTCCTTAATAATGCCTATTTGATATTTAAGGGTGGAAACAACAACTCGCAAAGAGCTCACAGTTATCCAAGAGGATTCCTTCAGCTCCCTGATGGAGATTTTTACTTTTGTCAGATTTGAACAAATGGGGGGGTGTGATAGGGAGAGAGAATTCTTTCTGAGAGAATTCTTTCCATTCCCTGATGGAGATTTTTACTTTTGTCAGATTTGAACAAATGGGAGGTTGTGATAGGGAGAGAGAATTGTTTCTGAGAGAATTCTTTCAGCTCCCTGATGGAGATTTTTACTTTTGTCAGATTTGAACAAATGGGGGGTTGTGATAGGGAGAGAGAATTGTTTCAGCTCCCTGATGGAGATTTTTACCTTTCTCAGATTTAAACAATTAGGGGATGTGATAAGGAGAGAAAACTCTTTCTGAGAGAATTCTTTCCATTCCCTGATGGAGATTTTTACTTTTCTCAGATTTGAACAGTTGGGAGGTGTGATAGAGATAATTCTTTCTGAGATAATTCTTTCAGCTCCCTGATGGAGATTTTTACCTTTCTTAGATTTAAACAATTAGGGGGTGTGATAGGGACACAATATTTTGGTTTTTAGGTAGAAGTAGAGAAACAGAAATATCTCACCAGAGCACATGAAAATGGATAAATGGTGGTTATGGTTTCAGCCTAGGAGAGTGGACAAAGGTCAATAATCTGTCCCAGAGCAGCTGTGGCTGCCCCATCCCCATCCCTGCAGTGTCCAAGGCCAGGTTGGAGCATCCTGGGATGGTGGAAGATGTCCCTGCCCATCTGGATGAGATTTAAGGTCCTTTCCAAGCCAAACCATTCCATAATTCTCATTTTCATCACTCCTGCTGCTGGCAGCCTCCTGTGCACAGTGTACAGGTGGATTTTGGGTGTGGGGAATTCTCTGCTGGCTGGAATCACTGCCCTTCCAAAGGAAAACAAATACAGAAATCCTCCAGCATTTGTTGGTATGTAAACTAATCTGGGTTACACAATTTAGGTTACTAAACGCTTCTCTGTGTGCCAAAGATCCAAAACTCAGATATTCTGTAACTCCCAACAGATGTTCCCTAAATATTTCAGATGCTTGTTTCACCCCGTTCCCTTAACCCCATCAAAACAGCAGCGTTGCATAAAGCCCTGGCACTGGGAATGTTTAACAAATGTTTAAATGTTTGGAGCTGGGAAAAGCCACCAAGATCCCTCTTTGTCCCCAGGTTCACTCTTTTCCTTGCCTTTTCCAGTGGGAATGTTGTTGGCTACCACGTCATCTGTCCCTGCAAGCCCTGCCTGCTGTCCTGCAACAACGGGCACCTCTGGATGTTCCACAGCCAGGCCGTGCTGGGCATCAACAGGCTGGACCCTTCTGGTGAGGGACAGCTTGGCTTCCTTCCTTTCCCTCAAATCCTCATCCCCTTTCCCTTTTCCTTTCCCTCAAATCCTCATCCCCTTTCCCTTGGCTTCCTTCCTTTCCTTAAAATCCTCATCCCCTTTCCCTTTCCCTCAAATCCTCATCCCCTTTCCCTTTTCCTTTCCCTCAAATCTTCATCCCCTTTCCCTTGGCTTCTTTCTCTTTCCCTAAAATCCTCATCCCCTTTCCCTTGGCTTCCTTCCTTTCCCTAAAATCCTCATCCCCTTTTCCTTGGCTTCCTTCCTTTTCCTCAAATCCTCGTCCCCTTTCCTTTGGCTTCTTTCCCTCTCCTTAAATCCTCATCCCCTTTCCCTTGGCTTCCTTCCCTTTTCTTTAAAATCCTCATCCCCTTTCCCTTGGCTTCCTTCCTTTCCCTAAAATCCTCATCCCCTTTCCCTTGGCTTCCTTCCTTTCCCTCAAATCCTCATCCCCTTTCCCTTGGCTTCCTTCCTTTCCCTCAAATCCTCATCCTCCATCACAGAATCACAGAATCACCAGGTTGGGAGAGACCTTCAAGATCATCAAGTCCAACCCAGCCCCAACCCCTCAACTCAGCCCTGGCACCCAAACTTGTTTCAAACACCCCCAGGGATGGGGACTCCGCCACCTCCTCAGTCCCTGGGAATTCCAAAATTCACAGAATTCCCTGAATTCACAGAATGACCAGGTTGGAAGAGACCTTCAAAATCATCAAATCCATCCAGCCCCAGCCCCTCAGCTCACCCCTGGCACCCAGTGCCAATCCAGGCTCGGTTAAACACCCCCAGGGATGGGGACTCCACCACCTCCCCTGGCAGAACATTCCAGAGCTTTATTGCCAGATTATGCTCTTTTCTGACTCACAGATGGGGCAGCTGAGAGACATTTTAAAAACTTTTATTCCATTTTCAGTCTCATGTGAAGGGTGAGACAACACAGATGTTGTAATTCACACCATCACAATCAGAAATTAACTATTTCCTAATTACAACACTCATACATTATAAGCCTTTCTTGGCCTATCAGCTTTTGCCACACTGTGCTGTAAATGCCTCATTCTACAAATTCATTTCCCACACTTTATCACCCTTTCTGTAAAACACTTTTCCATATAATATAATATAATATAATATAATCACACAAACTTAAAGTACCGCATCCTTAACTTCTTGTTTACCTTTGCAACGACTTTTATTTTTTCTGTATCTTAAACTCTAAAACTTTAAACTTTCTTCCTCTTAATGTGTTAACAGAAACAATATTTGTTATATTATTAGTATATAATTGTTATATAATTATATATAATGTTACCTTTTTAATAATATTTAAGATATGTTAAATTTTATATGTTAATATATTTATATGGAATGTTATATATAATGTAATATAATGTAATATAATAGTATATAATATAATAGTAGTATATAATATACTAGTATATAATATAATAGTATATAATAGTATGTTATATATATTATAGTATGTATATTATAGTATTTATATTATATTATATTATATTATATTATATTATATTATATTATATTATATTATATTATATTATATTACATTATATGTTATATTAATTTTATAATATTACTTCTGTAATTATTTTTATATTAATTTTATATAACTATAATATATTTTAAATAATTTTATATATTTCTATAAGTATATAATAATATATTTACATAAATATATAAATATTTATCCTATGACTTTGGCTGAAAAAATAAACAACAACACTCCCAAGCTCACTTTGAAGGAAGATAGAAAATAGATTTATTCACTACGAACATGACTTCTGGCTTTTGCAGGGATTATTTTCTCTCAAAATAAACAGTTGAGCAACTTAAAAATAAGTTCACAACCCAAAAATATCTTTATTTTTCCCCCTCCTTTGTCTCCTTCCCGCCAGGTGTGGATGTTTTGCTGTGGGGGAACCTGCCAGCTCTGGAGGAGAGCACAGAGGGGGACACGTCCTGCGCCTCCGAGGAGGAGTTCATCAGATGAATTCCACCTGCAGCACCTTCCCTGCCTCTTTGCTTTGGATTGGTTTCATTTCACCCGCTGGCTCATCAGAGCTTAAACAGCAAGAAAAAAAAAAAAATCAGAAAATCTGGGGAAAAAAAAAAAATCAAAAAAATTGGATTTTTCTTGCTCTTCCCCTGAATCTGCCTGAGCAGATCCACCTTGGAAATGCCAGCACAAAGTGCATTTACTGAGCTCTGTTGTGCTTTTTATTCTTAACCCTCAACAGCTGATAATCCTTTATTTCTTCTTCCCCAAAGCACTTTGCACAGAGCAAAACCTCTCAGCTGCTCTTCTCAGTTCAAAGGAATTTTCAGGAATAATCACCCAGGTCTGGCAGAGCTCAAAACTCCAAATTTTCTGCTCTGGCTCTGGGATCTGCTGCTCTTTGCAGCTCCTCTGCACCTCAGGATGCTCCTAAATATGCCCTGGGAAGCCTCTTGGAGCATTTCCAGCTTTATATTTCAATACTTTCAGGGTTTCAGCACCAAAATTTTGCTTTTCTGGGCTGTTTTAAGAGCATTTTTGATACTCATGCAATGTCACATGGGTCTGTTATTAAAGTTTCCATATCAGGGGGGCTGAGAGTCAGAAGGAAAATAATAAAACCACGTTTGATTATTATTATTATTATTATTATTAATAATAATAATAATAATAATAATAATAATAATAATAATAATAATAATAATAATAATACCATGTTTTATTATCCTCGTTTAAAACCATCCAGGACCAATGGCAGCATAATAATAACATTAATAATAATAGTAATAGGAGTTCTGTCTCTACAGAGATCAAGTTGATGGTTTTTCTCCCTGATAAATCCTAAATTTGCAGTTTCTTACTAGTACTTCAAGGCTACAATGGAGTTTTTCTTCAGGGCAGCAAAAAACCCCATCCACTTTCATATATATATATATATTTTTATTTTTTTTTTTTCCCTCTCCAAAACAAAACTCAGTCATGAAATTAGGTCTTTTTAGAGAAAGCCAGAAAAATCAAAGTTAAATATTTGGTGTTCATGCCTAATTTCCCATCCTGAGGTGCACAGACAATCCGGTTCCTGTAGGCGATGAATTCAAAGCTCATTTTCTGAGCTGTTAACAAACCATCACGTTTAATTTCTGAACTAATTCTGTCCCCTTCAGCTGCTCACCTGAAGGCCACCAATAAAAAATTCCAGATAAAAAATCATATCAGAGATCAGAGGGAACTTTTAAATGTGGATTGATGCTGAATAAATCTCTCTGTAGGCTCCTGTGATACTTGAAAGGGGTGCAATGAATTGTCTCAGTATTTTTACTGCTCATTATCCATTTCTTAATTAATGGCACTACCTCTTCTGCACTGTTTAAATGTGTATTGTGTATATTTGTATGTGTGTGTCTTGTTTTGAATTCCTGTGTTGTGTCTGCCCAGGAAATAAAAGCTTTGGACTCTGGAGTCTTCAGGGCTGTCATAAATGTGGATGTGGAATGATATCACATAATCAAAACAATAAAACAGCAGCTTGGATTAAAAGAGTAGAATAATGAGGGTTTTAGTGTTATGAATTTGTTTTAGACAACCCCAAAATGGATTCACTGACAAGCCTGACAGTTTCTCAGTCTCAGTTAACCCTTTATAACTCAATATCCCAATTTCTGCCAGGTTCCTGTGATCACTACAGCATCAAGCTGCCAAGGTGACACCTCAAAATTTAATTTTTTTTTTTTTTCCAGCAGAATTCACGAGCCAAAAATAAATCTGATTATTTTTGCATAAGCACCACAACCGTTCAAGCCTAATTGTGCCTGTTGCCTCCTCCCCAGCACTTGTCATTTGTGACCTTCAGCACTCTGAGTCAGCAGCTCCTCTCCCACAGGGATGCAGGGGATGAATTCCTCATCAAATCCATAATTCTGGGTTTTTATTTTTGCTCCCCATCTGCACACACAGAACTGGAAGTTCTGCCATGAGCTCGCTCCAACAGGCCTGTGCAATTAAAGCAGCTCACCTCGTCAGCTGGTGAGCCAGACCTTAATTCTGGAAATTAAGAATGAGGCAGCTTTTGAAGGAGTTCAGTCCTTGATTTCTGACAATAAAGAAGTTGTAGGTATTGTACACAAAGCATGCAAATATCCCCTATTGCCCCAGCTGTCATGGATGTCACCAGGGTAATCAATCACGTCCAGGGCTGCCTGAAATTAAAAAAATATCTGATGAGCAGTTTGTGTTAAAGCCACAGCAGCTCATTCCCAGAGTTCGGGGCTGTTCCCAAGGATCACCAGGGTTATGGACAGATTGAACCCCAAACTGGCACAAAACCAGATCAGAAACACTCCCAGGTCCTTCACCCCACCCAAAGCTGTGTTTGGAATAAAGAGCTCAGCTCTCTGCTTTGTTTTCTCTCTGGTTTTTGAAGGTGTTGGTGCTCCCTGCAATCTGCTGAGCATCCCTTGGAGGGTTTTGTGTGTAAAAACACCAGGACAGGTAATGGAGAGACACAGGATGGATCCACCAGCAGGAATCTTTGACCCAGGAGATCACAGATCTCTCACCCCACCCAAAGCTGTGTTTGGAACAATCAGCTCAGCTCTCTGCTTTGTTTTCTGTCTGGTTTTTGGCACGTCAAGGTGTTGGTGCTGTGGCACAGCCCTGCAATCTGCTGTGGAAAACACCAGGACAGGTAATGGAGAGACCCAGGGCGGATCCACCAGCAGGAATCTTTGACCCAGGATGTCCCAGGTCCTTCACCCCACCCAAAGCTGTGTTTGGAACAATCAGCTCAGCTCTCTGGGTTTTTTTTTTTCTGATTTTTGGCACATCAAGGTGTTGGTGCTGTAGCACAGCCCTGCAATGGGCTGTGGAGCCCTTGGAGGGTTTTGTGTGTAAAAACACCAGGACAGGTAATGGAAGTGCCCAGGATGGATCCACCAGCAGGAATCAGTGCCAGATCTTTGACCCAGGAGGTCCCAGGTCCTTCACCCCACCCCAAAGTTGTGTTTGGAATAAAGAGCTCAGCTCTCTGCTTTGTTTTCTCTCTGGTTTTTGAAGGTGTTGGTGCTCCCTGCAATCTGCTGAGCATCCCTTGGAGGGTTTTGTGTGTAAAAACACCGGGACAGGTAATGGAGAGACCCAGGGCGGATCCACCAGCAGCAATCTTTGACCCAGGAGATCACAGATCCTTCACCCCACCCAAAGCTGTATTTGGAACAATCACCTCAGCTCTCTGCTTTGTTTTCTCTCTGTTTTTTGGCACATCAAGGTGTTGGTGCTGTGGCACAGCCCTGCAATCTGCTGTGGAAAACACCAGGACAGGTAATGGAGGTACCCAGGGCAGATCCACCAGCAGGAATCTTTGACCCAGGAGGTCCCAGGTCCTTCACCCCACCCAAAGCTCTGTTTGGAACAATCAGCTCAGCTCTCTGCTTTGTTTTCTGTCTGGTTTTTGGCACATCAGAGGTGTTGGTGCTGTGGCAAAGCCCTGCAATCTGCTGTGGAAAACACCAGGATGGGTAATGGAGATTAACCATTGGTGGAGATTCACCAATGGATTCACCAGCAGGAATCAGTGCCAGATCTGTGACCCAGGAGGTCCCAGGTCCTTCACCCCACCCAAAGCTGTGTTTGGAATAAAGAGCTCAGCTCTCCTGTCTGGTTTTTGAAGGTGTTGGTGCTCCCTGCAATGTGCTGAGCATCCCTTGGAGGGTTTTGTGTGTAAAAACACCAGGACAGGCAATGGAGAGACCCAGGATGGATCCACCAGCAGGAATCAGTGCCAGATCTGTGAGCCAGGAGGAGCTGGTGAGGATTCCCAGGGAATTTGGATGTGATCTTTGTGATCTTTGCTGTGCAGCCCCTGAATCACAAGGCTGAAAAACAAGAGCTGCATCCCAAGGCCTTTCCTTCTGCTCATCCAGGCTCAGAGCAATTAAAGTGCCTCTAATCAGATGTGGGTTTGTTCAGGAGGGACTGAACAGCAGGCAAAAGGTCCCAAATTTGAGACTCCAAGTCAGGGTTGCTGTGGGGGTCCCAGGTGTGGGTTTCTCTGGGTCTGGATTGGAAGCATTTGAGGGGATAATTCAGTTCAGACTCAGGTGTTTATTATTTCTTATCTATGTTACAGTCTCACAGCACTGAGTTCAGCAGCTTTTCATTAGTAAGGCACAAAATGGCCAACAATCTCTTGGTACAGGTCTTTTAAGACTAAATTATCCAATTAAAAGCTGACACCTGGATTATTTCCCTTTTAACCCAATAACTGACCCCACAGAGCTGCAATGCCGACTTTTGTGCCCAATTACAAAACGCCACCCAAACCCTTGGAGAAGGAGGATGAAGAAGAAACCCAGGATGACACCCTGTGCCCTCCATCTTGCTGCCATCCACCACATACTAAAAATCCCAAAACCTCAATTTCTCACCAAGTGACACACCTACACTACTCTGTATAATCTATTTCACACTTTTGTGGATTCTTTCTCCTGGACGAGGGTCACAGTCAGTGCTCCCCTGGGGTCAGGGCACCCCAGAGCAGGCACAGGAATATTCCCTGTGGGTTTGCACAGGTTTCTGCAAGGCTCTGGAGAGTCCTGGCACCCAGAGCTTTGTGCCCATGGGCTGCCCCTCCAGGGCCACCCCAGAGCTCACCCAGCCCTTCTGAACACCTTGTGCAACGCAGACTTGCAGGCTCAGGGTCACAGACTGGTTTGGAGCTTTGGGATTTGGTGATCCCTGAGTTCAGTTTGGTTTCTGAGTCTCAGGGAGCCGGGTGATGGCTGTTATCGACAGCCAGGGATTTTCCTCTCTGCAGTGCAGGAGGGAGCAAAGGCAGGTTTGAGGAGCTCAGATCTCTGGTGCCTCCCGTGTGATGCCACCTGAGCCCTGCCAGGGTGGTGGCACACAGGGCACTCTGCAGCACTGCCATCTGCACGGGCACAGGCTGAGGTTAAATGTCCTGATCTCTTCCATTTTCCTGCTCTCTTCCATTTTCCTGATCTCCTGCAGTTTCCTGATCTCCTGCATTTTCCGTGGGGTTTTTTTGCTTTTTTGGGGTTTTTTTGGGTGGTTTTTTTTTTTTTTTTGGTGGTTTTTTTTTGTTTTGTTTTGGGGTTTTTTTTTGTGGTTTTTTGGTTGTTTTTTTTCCTCCTCCTTGTCTTGTATTTGCAGGCTTCCCAGATGGAGGAAGGAATGATGAATCTGACACCATGTTATTAGAAGGTTAATTTATTATTTTTATATATTATATTATATTATATTATATTATATTATATTATATTATATTATATTATATTATATTATATTATATTATATTATATTATATTATATTATATCATATTGTATTATATCGTATTGCATTATATCGTATCGTATTGTATTATATCGTGTCGTATCATTATATATCATTAATATAATATATATCACATAACACACCATTATATTACATTACATTATATTATAATATTGTGCTGTTTTAAGGAAAAATGTTATGTTATATTGTATTATATCATATTATATTGTATTGTATTATATTATATTGTATTGTATTGTATTATATCGTATCGTATCATTATATATCATTAATATAATATATATCATACAATACACCATTATATTACATTACATTACATTATAATATTGTGCTACACTAAACAATCCCTCCTTTCCTGGGGGGAAATTCTAATTAAAACCATCCACGCTGGGATCCCTCCCCGCTGGGCCGCGGCAGAAGCTGATGAGTTCATCCCTCCCCAGCATATGGCCTGCCTTGGGAGGGGAAATTTCCACCAGAACAGGAGATGAGAGCAGAAATTCAGGTGTTTGGGGCTCTCACCCCCATTTCCCCAAAGAAAAGCTGGGCCTGGTTCTGCTGTGCAGGTACAACAGATCCTGGCACAAAGGGAATTTAATGAGAATTAATTTTAAGGAGATTCACCTGATTCTGACTCATTATCTCAGAGCCAACACCACACTCCAGCAGCAGAGGGGTTTTAGGACCAAACCATCCCTTTTGCTTTGGGGGTTTTCACCAGAGCTGCTCCTTCAGCAGCGATTTATTTCATTTTAAACATTTTAAGCAGATTTCATCCTGAGGCTTGGGCAGGCAGGATTCAGCTCCGCGGCTCCTGCTGTGCTTGCAGAACGCTCCCAGAGCTGCTCTGGCAAGGGAAGAGCTGTGTGCTCGGGTGTGAGCAGTGCCAGTTTAATTTAAAGCATTAAAAACAGCAGGAAAAAACCACCCCAAAGCAATTGGAGACAGCACAGGGTCTGTGTTTGGGATTTATTCCCAAACCAGGGCTAAGGATGAGCCTCCGAACCTTTTCTATTCAATCAAAGTGCATGTCCAGCTACTCTGCTAACACAAAATCCCTACATTTTTATGAAATTATTTTTATTTTTAAATCTCTTCAGAGGTTAAAATTATTAAAATTATTAAAATTTTTAAACCTCTTTAGAGCTCTGAGCAATTCGTTGATGCTCCTGCAGGTGGGCGCAGAGCAGGGGAGGGTTTTGGACCCCCCACAACACCCAAAACTGCAACAGGATCAGAGAAGGATTTGGTTAAAAATGCAGATGGAATGGCACAGCCCCAGCTGAGGGGAGCTTGTGAAAGCTCCTGCAGATTCAGTCTCATGTTTGATGAGAGCCCAAAATGTTGGGGGAAAAAATGAAGCAATCTGCTCTTGTGCAAAGCCCACCCCAAGGCTTTCCACAGCATTGCTCCACCCTTTCTCGGAGCCCAGGTTGGATGGGAATTTTTGCTCTATAAAAGTGGATTTTACCCTGCTTCAAATTTTACCCAGAGCCCAAATTGCTTTCTTTGTAGCTGAGAATTTAAAATTCAGATGAATACATTTTTTTTCCCCTCTCTCCTGCTAGCAGAAGGCAGCATTCCTAAGTGGCAGGAAGCCTTTATTCAGCAGAATATGTCCAATTTTTTAATTCCACTCCTTATGGGAAATCAAAATTTAAAAAACTGCTTAAAAGCAGCTGGCGCTGGCCTTGATAAGAAACCCTTTTTACTTTATTAACTGGATCCAATTTTGATTTGTTACAAACACGCCAGTGATGCAGGAGCCTGAATTGCTGCTTTCCTGACAGCACAAAACCCTTCCCAGCAAGCTGATAATATCCATAAAAAACTACAAATAAACCCAAGTTCTTCCCAACCTGTGTCAGATCCAGAATTTCTAGAGCTGAACTGAACCAGGCCACGAAATAAGAGACACCAGGAGGATAAAAATTCTAACAAAATATCCATAAAAAACTACAAATAAAACCAAGTTCTTCCCAACCTGTGTCAGATCCAGAATTTCTAGAGCTGAACAATGGAATAAGAGACACCAGGAGGATACAACCTCTAGCAAAATATCCATTAAAAACCCACAACAAACCCAAATTCTTCCAAACCTGGGCAGACCCAGAATTTCTAGAGCTGAGCTGAACCAGGCCACAAAAATAAGAGATACAGCCTCTAGCAAAATATCTATAAAAATCTACAAAAAAACCCAAGTTCTTCCAAACCTGGGCAGATCCAGAATTTCTAGAGCTGAGCTGAACCAGACCATGGAATAAGAGACACCAGGAAGATACAACCTCTAGCAAAATCTCCATTAAAAACCCACAACACACCCAAATTCTTCCAAACCTGTGCAGATCCAGGATTTCTAGAGCTGAGCTGAACCAGGCCATGGAATAAGAGACATTTTGCTCCAGAAATCTGCACCAGGAATGATATCAGGAACCCCAGGTGGATTTAGAAGCTCAGGACAGAAAGGTTCCCCAGCAGAACACAGAGAGTTTAATTCAGAGAAATAAAGATAGCAGGAGGGAAAGCAGGAACTCAACAGGGACAGAGAAAGGGACTCTGATATTTTAGGGCTTTCACCTTTAGGTGATAAGCAGCTTATCTCAGGCTGCTCCGTGCGTGGTCTCCTTGGGAACAGAGTCAGACAATAAATCAGATGTGCCAGCTTCTATCAGGAGCTCCAAAAAAGCATCAGCTCCTCTCCCAGTGAGTGCCAAACGGGCTCTGGAGTCACTCCTGAGGCACACAGCGCATTAAACACCCTGAAAACTCCAAATCATGCTCATGTTGCTGCTCCTCCTGGCTCTGTCCTCCTGTCAGAACCTTGAGAAAAAGGGAAAAAATCCCAAAATCAACCTGGCATCTTGCGGGCACGCATCAGGGCAGCATCTGCATATTGTGCCCAGTCAGCCACAAAAATAAAGCAACCCACTCTGCTCATAGTCTGGGGCATGGGAGAGATTATTCTGGTTTTAGTCTGAGCAGGGAGGAGGGGAAAAAAGCAAAATATGGGTAGAGTGGTGGTAGGAATAAAAACAGCTTGAGGAAAGGCAGCAATTCAGCGCATGAATATTCTCAAAGTGCAGAAATCCTGCCAGACACAGGGGGAAAAAATCCAGACATTTCACATGGCAGGAATAAAACTATCCCCTCCATAAGAAAGTCATAAAAATATCATTTTTAAAGTGGTGAAAATTTCCCAACCAGTTTTGCTGGATATTTTGCCAGAGGCTGCATCCTCCTGGTATCTCTTATTTCATGGCCTTGCTCAGTTCAGCTCTAGAAATTCTGGATCTGCCCAGGTTTGGAGGAACCTGGGTTTGTAGTAGGTTTTTAATGGATATTTTGCTAGGGGATGTATTCTGCTGGTGTCACCTTTCCAAGAGGAAATGTCACCTTTTCCCAGGAAGGAAATGTCACCTTTCCAAGAGGAAATGTCACCTTTTCCCAGGAGGGAAATGTCCCCCTGTCCCCTGGAGGCTGTGAATGGCTCAATCAATAAAAACCCCAAAGTGCAGCCGGTGACAGAGGCCTGGCCCCTGTGGTTGTTGGGGACACAGGGACAGTCCCTGCCCTGATGGGGCTCCCCAGGCTGGCACAGAGCCCTTGGAGCCCTCCTGAGCCTGCCCTGAGACCGAAACGGTGCCCCCTGCCCATCCCTGCTGACCCCAAACCCGTGTCCCCCTCAGCTGTCCCTGTGTCCCCTCCATTCCCTGCCCATATCCCCCAGTTTGTCCCCGTGTCCCCCATTTGTCCCCATGTCCCCCCCAATTGCTCCCAACTGTCCTCCCCAAGCTGTCCCCCCATTCTCGCCATGTCCCCCAGCTGTCCCTGTGCCCCCCAATTGTCCTCATGTCCCCCCAATTGTCCTCGTGTCTCCCTCAGATGTCCCTGTGCCCCCCAATTGTCCCCGTGTCCCCCCAATTGTCCCCGTGTCCCTCAATTCTAACCATATCCCCCTGTTATCCCTGTCCCCCCAATTCTCCCTGTCCCCCCAATTGTCCCCATGTCCCCTCAGTTGTCCCTGTCCCCCCAATTCTCCCCATGTCCCTCTCAACAGTCCCCATCTTCCCAATTGTCCCCGTGTCCCCCCCCCAGTTCTCCCCGTGTCCCCGCAATTGTCCCTGTCCCCCCAGCTGTCCTCGTGTCCCTGAACCCCCAATTCTCCCCGTGTCCCCAATTCTCCCTGTCCTCCCAAATTCTCCCTGTGTCCCCCAATTCTCCCCGTGTCCCCAATTCTCCCTGTCCTCCCAAATTCTCCCTGTGTCCCTCAATTGTCCCCGTGTCCCCCCAATTCTCCCCGTGTCCCCCCCAATTCTCCCTGTCCCCCCCATTTGTCCCCGCGTCCCCAGCCCAGCGCAGCCGGACCCGCAGCGCCCCCTCCCGGCCCTGCTGGGCGCCGCAACTTCGTCGGAGCCGCCTTGAATTTTCCTTTTCTTTAATTTTCCTTTGTTTCCCTTCGTTCCAGGCGGGTTTTGTTCGGTTTTAGGGAGGGGGTTGCGTATTTTTTTCCTACAAGGTGTGGTACAAACAGAGCCGGGTGCCACATTTCAGTTGGATTTCTGCACAAATCTCTGCCCCAGCCTCTGATGCTGCTCCCATCACTGAGGGCAGTTTGGGATTTCCATCCCCCCTTTCTCCCTGAATTCAGGGCAGTTTTGGGATTTCCATCCTCCCTTTCTCCCTGAATTGCAGCTCAAACCCTTCTGAGGTCGTTCCCCAGAAAATCAGGAGGAAAAGAATCGGCAGAGTGCCAGAAATGGGTCATTTAAAGCCTTTGCTGAAGTTTTCTGGTTGGTGTTTTCATTGAGTTTACAAAGCTTTTTGCAGCTGTGTTTAATTTTGTGGCTGAAAATCCTTCACCAAAGCAGATTTAAAACACTCTAAAAGTGCCATTATCTGCCCATCACTGAGACAACCCCTGGAGAACCCAATCTCTGGAATTTGGTTTCCCATGGGCAAAGCTCTGCTCTTGGCACTTGTGCTGGAGCTCAGTGGATGCTCACAGGCCTGTTTTCCTGCAGAAAGGGGATAAAAGGTAATAAAAATCCATTTAAATGAAATTAAAGAGCTCCTTTCCTACCTGCCTCTGTTAAAAAAAGGAAGGAGCGGCTCTTGAGGGGTCACCCAGGGCGTTTGGAGCACCCCAAAGCAACGTTCAGAATTTAACAGGATTTAAATCTGCATCACTCTGTGGCTGCGGGACCTCATGGGCTGCACTCCCTCCTTCCAGCCAGCCCCACAGAGGAGAATTGAGCTGATTTCCTCTGATTCCCTCCCTGAAACTGAACTGATTTCCTACGATTCCTTCCCTGAAACTGAACTGATTTCCTCTAATTCCTTCCTTGAAACTGAACTGATTTCCTCCGATTCCCTCCTGAAACTGAACTGATTTCCTCTGATTCCTTCCCTGAAACTGAACTGATTTCTTCTGATTCCTTCACTGAAATTGAACTGATTTCCTCCGATTCCCTCCTCAAACCGAACTGATTTCCTCTGATTCCCTGCCTGAAACTGAACTGATTTCCTCTGATTCCCTGCCTGAAACTGAACTGATTTCCTCCGATTCCCTCCCTGAAACTGAACTGATTTCCTCTGATTCCCTCCCTGAAACTGAACTGATTTCCTCAGATTCCTTCCCTGAAACTGAACTGATTTCCTCTGATTCCCTCCTGAAACTGAACTGATTTCCTCTGATTCCTTCCCTGAAACTGAACTGATTTCCTCTGATTCCCTCCCTGAAACGGAACTGATTTCCTCTGATTCCTTCCCTAAAACTGAACTGATTTCCTCCTGAAACTGAACTGATTTCCTCTGATTCCCTCCTGAAACTGAACTGATTTTCTCTGATTCCTTCCCCGAAACTGAACTGATTTTCTCCGATTCCCTCCCTGAAACTGAACTGATTTCCTCTGATTCTCTCCTGAAACTGAACTGATTTTCTCTGATTCCCTCCCTGAAACTGAACTGATTTTCTCCGATTCCTTCCCTGAAAGGGAACTGATTTCCTCTGATTCCCTCCCTGAAACTGAACTGATTTCCTCTGATTCCCTCCCTGAAACTGAACTGATTTCCTCTGATTCCCTCCTGAAACTGAACTGATTTCCTCTGATTCCCTCCCTGAAACTGAACTGATTTCCTCCGATTCCTTCCCTGAAACTGAACTGATTTCCTCCGATTCCCTGCTTGAAACTGAACTGATTTCCGCTGATTCCCTCCTGAAACTGAACTGATTTTCTCTGATTCCCTTCCTTGAAACTGAACTGATTTCCTCTGATTCCTTCCCTGAAACTGAACTGATTTCCTCCGATTCCCTCCTGAAACTGAACTGATTTTCTCTGATTCCCTGTCTGAAACTGAACTGATTTCCTCCGATTCCCTCCCTGAAACTGAACTGATTTCCTCTGATTCCTTCCCTGAAACTGAACTGATTTCCTCCAATTCCCTCCCTGAAACTGAACTGATTTCCTCCAATTCCCTCCCTGAAACTGAACTGATTTCCTCCGATTCCTTCCCTAAAACTGAACTGATTTCCTCTGATTCCTTCCCTGAAACTGAACTGATTTCCTCTGATTCCTTCCCTGAAACTGAACTGATTTTCTCCGATTCCCTCCTGAAACTGAACTGATTTCCTCCGATTCCTTCCCTGAAACTGAACTGATTTTCTCTGATTCCCTCCCTGCAACTGAACTGATTTCCTCCGATTCCCTCCTGAAACTGAACTGATTTCCTCTGATTCCCTCCTGAAACCGAACTGATTTCCTCTGATTCCCTGCCTGAAACTGAACTGATTTCCTCTGATTCCCTGCCTGAAACTGAACTGATTTCCTCTGATTCCTTGCCTGAAACTGAACTGATTTCCTCTGATTCCCTCCCTGAAACTGAACTGATTTCCTCCGATTCCCTCCCTGAAACTGAACTGATTTCCTCTGATTCCTTCCCTGAAACCGAACTGATTTTCTCCGATTCCCTCCTGAAACTGAACTGATTTCCTCTGATTCCTTCCCTGAAACTGAACTGATTTCCTCTGATTCCCTCCTGAAACTGAACTGATTTCCTCTGATTCCCTCCTGAAACTGAACTGATTTCCTCTGATTCCTTCCCAGAAACTGATTTCCTCTGATTCCCTCCTGAAACTGAACTGATTTTCTCTGATTCCTTCCCTGAAACTGAACTGATTTCCTCTGATTCCCTCCTGAAACTGAACTGATTTCCTCTGATTCCTTCCCTGAAACTGAACTGATTTCCTCTGATTCCCTCCTGAAACTGAACTGATTTCCTCTGATTCCTTCCCTGAAACTGAACTGATTTCCTCTGATTCCCTCCCTGAAACCGAACTGATTTCCTCCGATTCCCTCCTGAAACTGAACTGATTTCCTCTGATTCCCTCCCTGAAATGAGGCAAAACCAGGCAAATGAGGGCAAGGATGAGATTTTAAGTCTCAGCTCGTGTTCATTAACACTTAGGGAACTTTAAACATTTCCCAGCAGTGCCATTGCTGCTCTCTCTCCCTCTCTCTGCTGCTCCTCTCCAAGCCGAACCCAAGACAAAACAACAATAAAATCCTAACACAGGCTCCCAGCAGCGCACACTTTGCTGGCACTCATTAACCAGCTCCCAGCTCGTTCCCTGCACAATCGGTTTGCACTTCAAAGCCTCTGCCAGCAGACAGAGCTAAACGATGGTGTTCAGCCCAATCATGCAGAAAATTAATTAGTTTGGGGGCAGGACGGTGGATATTGGTTGTCAAAAGTTGGGATGTTCAGCGCTGGATGGGGTTGCTGAGGGCTCCGGGGAGCTTTAATTTCCCAAGCAAATGCTGGGGCTGTGATGGTGTGGATGTGGCTTTGGGAGAGAAGCGGGGGCTGCCTGCAGGGAACGCCTCAGGAACGGCAGAATTGCCCCTGGAGGAGCAGAGGGCTGTGCTGGCTCCTCACAAAGGCACCGGGGTGGCTCCCACACTCAGATAAATGCACGTCTGCAAAATTATTCACAGATTAGGTCAGATATCAACAGATGCTGCAGAAAATATTATTATTATTATTATTATTATTATTATTATTATTATTATTATTTTTTTTTTTTTTTTTTTTTTTTTTTTACTATTACTATTATTACTATTATTATTATTATCATACCAGAATGTATTATAAAATTGTAGAATTCCAGGATGGTTTGGGTTGGATGCCATCAATCCTAAAGCCCATCCAGTTCCACCTCCCTCTGTCCCAGATTGTCCAACCCGGCCTTGGGCACTTCCAGGGATGGGGCAGCCATAGCTCCTCTGGACAAGCTTTAATTCCTTTCATAATTAAAAAATCATTATATAATTATTATAAATTAAATTTAAAGTATTCTATAATAATTATAAATAATTATATAATTATATAATTATAATAATTTAAAATCATTATATATTATAATATATAATATTATATAAAATATCATATATAATAATTTATATATGATATGATATATGATATATGATATATGATATATTATATATTATATATTATATATTATATATTATATATTATAATATATAATATTATATTAAATATTGCATATAATATAATTCATAATATTATATATAGTATTAGATATTATAATTTATATATTGAAATTTTATGTACATATTTATATATTATAAGTATTATATAATTTCTTTTTAAAAAAGACAAGTAATTCCTTTTAATTCCCCTCAAAGTGCTGTTCTGCACCTCCAGCTGCGGCTGACACATCTGGCAAAGGTGTCTGGAGGCCGAGGCTCCCAAGAGGAGCCCCCAGCCTGGATTTCTGCTTCCAGGAGGGCAAACAGCATCTGGCTCATCCCCCAGCACAGGTCACTCCAGGGAACGGTCCCTTGTCCCCAGCATCTCTGGTTTCCCCCTGGGATAATCCTGGCCCAATTAGCTTTGGAGGATTTAAGAATTCATTTAATTATTTTTACGAGGCAAACAATCACAGCCCCCAGAGCTGGGGTGAACCGGGGGCTGCTGGAGCCTCCCTGGGGTTTAGCAGCGATTTTCACATCACGTCTTAATCCAACACTGAGCTGTAAATCTGCCCCTCCTGGCTCTCACCTCGGTGTGAGATCAGCAGGGTTCATGAAGACCCAAGGTGGGATTTGATGCCCTGGATGGGTGGGATTTGATGCCCTGGATGGGAGGGAATTGATGCCCTGGATGGATGGGATTTGATGTTCTAGGTGGGATTTGATGCCCTGGATGGGTGGGAATTGATGCCATGTATGGGAATTGATGCCCTGAATGGGTGGGATTTGCTGTTCTAGGTGGGATTTGATGTCCTGGATGGGAATTGATGCCCTGGATGGGAGGGAATTGATGCCCTGGATGGATGGGAATTGATGCCCTGGATGGATGGGAATTGGTGCCCTGGATGGGATTTAATGCCCTGGATGGGAGGGAATTGATGCCCTGGATGGCTGGGAATTGATGCCCTGGATGGGATTTGATGCCCTGGATAGGATTTGATGCCCTGGATGGCTGGGAATTGATACCCTGGATGGGATTTGATGCCCTGGATGGGTGGGATTTGATGTTCTAGGTGGGAATTGATGCCCTGGATGGATGGGAATTGATGCCCTGGGTGGGTGGGAATTGATGTCCTGGATGGATGGGAATTGATGCCCTGGGTGGGTGGGAATTGATGCCCTGGATGGGATTTGATGCCCTGGATAGGTGGGAATTGATGCCCTGGATAGGTGGGAATTGATGCCCTGGATAGGTGGGAATTGGTGCCCTGGATGGATGGGGATTGATGCCCTGGATGGATGGGATTTGATGCCCTGGATGGATGGGATTTGATGCCCTGGATGGGAGGGAATTGATGCTGTGGATGGATGGGAATTGATGCCCTGGATGGATGGGAATTGATGTTCTAGGTGGGATTTGATGCCCTGGATGGGTGGGAATTGATGCCCTGGATGGAATGGGAATTGATGTTCTAGGTGGGAATTGATGCCCTGGATGGGAATTGATGCCCTGGATGGATGGGAATTGATGTTCTAGGTGGGATTTGATGCCCTGGATGGGAATTGTCTGTGAACTGTCTGTGGGAATTGTCTGTGAATTGTCTGTGAGGAGGGGCAGCAGCTCCAGGAGCTGTCCCAGGCTCGGGATGAGCTCAAGGTTCCCCAGAGGTGACCAGAGGAGCCCAGCCCAACTGAGCCACAAGTGACAGAGCCTGCAGGCTCCAAAATGCCATTTTTCTGTCACACAGGGCAACAATTCCATCTTGCAGCAGCGCTAAACACACCCTGCTGCCTCTCAGATGTGCTGTGAAACATGAAAATCGCTCAGAGAGATGCTCGGCAATTAACACCGAGAGATGCTCGGCAATTAACACCGAGCACAGACAAAGCCATTGTCTGGCGGTGTTAAATGATTTTTTTGGAGGCACAGAACCGACTGCCACAGCCTGATCCAGCCTCTGGCTAAAAGAATCCTCTCTATCTATGATCTGCCTGGAAAATTGGGGTTGCATCCCCTTGATTCAGCGTTATCGGGCACTTCAAATCGTTAAAATCAGATTTTGAGGAGGATTCAGCACTCCCATTCTGTGCTGCTGGAATTTCTCGGTGAACAATGAGGATGAGGTGGAAGGAGTTGATCCCACATGTTCCTGATCCCTTCCCTCTCCCAGGGCTGATCCCACATGCTCCAAACCCATTTTCTTTCCCCAGGGCTGGCCCCACATGTTCCTAACCCTGACCCCACAGATTCCTGCCCTTGACCCCATATGTTCCTCACCCCTTTCCTTTCTCCCGGCCTGGTCCCACACATTCCTAACCCCTTCCCCAGGGCTGATCCCACATGTTCCTGCCCTTGATCCCACAGGTTCCTGATCCCTTTCTTTTCCCCAGGCCTGGTCCCACATGCTCCTAACCCTTTTCCTTTACCTAGGCCTGCTCCCACACATTCCTGCCCTTGACCCCACAGATTCCTGTCCCTTCCCTTTCCCCAGAGCTGGTCCCACGTGTTCCTGACCCCTTTTCTTTCCCTAGAGCTGATCCCACAGGTTCCTAACACATTTTCCCCAAAGCTGGTCCCTCACTTTCCTGCCCTTAACCCCACATGTTCCTGACCCCTTTCCTTTCCCCAGGGCTGATCCCACATGTTCCTAACTCTTTTCCTAGGGCTGGTCCCACAAATTCTTGCTCTTGATCCCACAGGTTCCTAATCCCTTCCCCTTCCTGAGGGCTGATCCCATATGCTCCAAACCCTTTTTCTTTCCCCAGGGCTGATCCCACATGTTCCTAACCCCTTCCCCAGGGCTGATCCCACATGCTCCAAACGCATTTTCTTTACCCAAAGCTCTCCCACATGTTCCTAACCCTGACCCCACAGGCTCCTAATCCCTTTCTTTTCCCCAGGCCTGGTCCCACATATTCCCAACTTTTTTCCTTTCTCCACAGTTGGTCCCACATGTTCCTGCCCTTTTTCTTTCTCTAGGGTTGGTCCCACATGTTCCTGCCCCTGACCCCACAGATTCCTGCCCTTGACCCCACAGGTTCCTGACCCCTTTCCTTTCTTCCGGCCTGGTCCCACACATTCCTAACCCCTTCCCCAGGGCTGATCCCACATGTTCCTGCCCTTGATCTCACAGGTTCCTGATCCCTTTCTTTTCCCCAGGCCTGGTCCCACATGTTCCTAACCCTTTTCCTTTCCCAAGAGCTGGTCCCACACATTTCTGCCCCTGACCCCACAGATTCCTGCCCTTGACCCCACACATTCCTCACCCCTTTCCTTTCTCCCGGCCTGGTCCCACACATTCCTAACCCCTTCCCCAGGGCTGGTCCCACATGCTCCAAACCCGTTTTCTTTCCCCAGGACTGATCCCACACATTCCTGCCCCTGATCCCACAGGTTCCTAGTCCCTTTCTCCAGAGCTGATCCCACATGTTCCTAACCCTTTTTCTTTCTGTCCCCTCACGTTCCTGTCCCTGTCCCCACAGGTTCCTAATCCCTTTCTTTTCCCCAGGCCTGGTCCCACATGTCCCTAATCCATTTTCTTTCCCCAGAGCTGTCCCCTCACGTTCCTGTCCCTGTCCCCAGCTGGCCCAGTCCCTGCCACAGGACTCTCTGTGCCACCTCTGTACTTTGTCACCTCCCTCTCAGACACCTCAGCCTGGCAGGGGATTAAGGAGCATTAACTGCCCTGCCAGGCAGCCCAGATGGGAGCAGATTGAGGATTAATCCTCTGTTCTCCCCAGGGACAGGCAGGGGGTGGATGGGAGCAGGGGAGGGCTCCCTGGAGCCCTGAATTTGGATCCAATAATTTGGATTTTAACTCCTGGAGCCCTTAATTTGGATCCAACAATTTGGATTTTAACTCCTGGAGCCCTTAATTTGGATCCAACAATTTGGATTTTAACTCCTGGAACCCTTAATTTGGATCCCATAATTTGGATTTTAACTCCTGGAGCCCTTAATTTGGATCCACTAATTTGGATTTTAACTCCTGGAGCCCTTAATTTGGATCCACTAATTTGGATTTTAACTCCTGGTGCTCTTAATTTGGATCCACTAATTTGGATTTTAACTCCTGGAGCCCTTAATTTGGATCCAATAATTTGGATTTTAACTCCTGGAGGCCTTAATTTGGATCCCATAATTTGGATTTTAACTCCTGGAGCCCTTAATTTGGATCCCATAATTTGGATTTTAACTCCTGGAGCCCTTAATTTGGATCCAGTAATTTGGATTTTAACTCCTGGAGCCCTTAATTTGGATACAATAATTTGGATTTTAACTCCTGGAGCCCAAAAATCAGGATGAGGGCAGGGATGGTTTAAATTCCCCAATTCATGAGGTTTTAGAATGGACCAGAACTGGTTTGAATGGACCAGCACTGGCCTCTGTGGGTTTCACTTGTGATTTTGGGGAGATTTTGGGGTGTTTTGGTGGCCAGGGCTGTCCCAAAATTCAGGATGAGGGCAGGGATGGTTTAAATCCCCCATTTCCCGAGGTTTTAGAATGGATCAGAACTGGTTAGAATGGACCAGGACTGGCCCCTGTGGGTTTCATTTGTGATTTTGGGGAGATTTGGGAGATCAGGGCTGTCCCAAAAATCAGGATGAGGGAGGGATGTTTTAAATCCCCCATTTCCTGAGGTTTTAGAATGGATCAGGACTGGCCTCTGTGGGTTTCACCTGTGATTTTGGGGGTGATTTGGGGAGATTTGGGGTGTTTGGGTGGCCAGGGCTATCCCAAAAATCAGAATTAAGTGAGGGATGTTTTAACCCCCTCAGCTTGGACACAGCCCCTCCAGCTCAGCTGTTGTTCAAGGCAACATTTTGGGCCCTGATCCTTTAAAAATTCAATTTTTTGGCACAACCCCTGTCAGCTTTGGTTGCTTTGCTTGCCAATTTTCACAGCTTCCCATGGATTTTCCATGAAAATTCTCCTCCTGCCCAGCAGGCCCAGCTCTGGGGCACTCCCTATGTGCTCAGCACATTTATTTATGCTCTCTAATATATTAATAAGGAGCAGGGGTTTTAATTAAGTGGAAAAAGCTCAAATTTGAATGAGGGAACAGGGTGAGGCTTGAAAAGGTGAGGCTGGAAAAGGTGAAGCTGGAAAAGGTTTCACTTCTGGCTTTAAATGCTAGAAGCTCCTCTTCAGTCCCAGGTGAATATTTAGAGGTAATTTAACATTTTTGGGGCATTTCCTGAGGTTTTAGGATGCACCAGGATTGGTTTGAATCCTTTTAGACCCCCGGATTTCACACAAAATTTGTTTCCTCCAGGCAGACACCACAAAGCGATTTCCAGACTTCACAAACATTGCGAGCCACAAGCAAAAATCAGAATTACATCAAGATTTCAGCGTCCAAATCGCCCAAATTTGAGTGGAAAAAAAAAAGGACAAAAGACAGGTGAACAGCAAGAGCGAGTTGGGCTTTGAAGATTCAGCAGTTTATATTTCAGGAGGTGGAGGGGGAGCCCATTCAAGGCTTCATTTTGACAGAAATTGGCATTTAATGGAACGGGAGGCAGCAGGAATTCCCAGCCCTCATTACTGCCCTCAGCCCTTCCAAGGAGACAACCCCAGCACGGTGCAACACCATTCATTTTATGGCATCTGAAGCAGCAGAAAATGACCAAATCTGGCTTTTCCTGCCCTGAACCACAGAAAAGATTCCAGTGATTAAATGCTGAAGGCAGCCCAAGCCTGCTCCGTGCTGGCAGCAATAAAATTTAACAGCATCGCACACCACAAATGAAATATTTGCATTGAGAAGGCAGCGCATAAACCCGAGCCAGCACGTTTTGTTTATTTAACCAGCAAGCTGCCCACAAAACAAAGTCGCCAGGTGCTGTGCCAAGTGATTTAGCAATCACAAAAAATCACAAAATCCCTGCCCACAATGAGCTCAGGGTGCCGGCTGAGCAGGAGCAGCAATTTCTGTGCTGTGCTGGGATCCAGAGCTGCAAAAATGAGCAGTGCAATGCACTGGTGTTGGGTTTGTGAGGGTCCCCAGGGTGAAGTAAGAGAGGAGAATTTGATTTCAGGTTCTTAGAAGACTGATTTATTATTATATTATATTTTTTTATTTTATATTTTTTCTTTTTATTTTATATTATTTTTATTTTATTTTAAATTTATTTTGATTTTATTTCATATTATTTTATTTTTATTTATTTTATATTATTTTAATTTACATTCTTTTATTATATTTATATTATTTTTATTATATTTATATTTTTATATATTCATTATAGGTTTTTTTTATTATTACATTATATTTTTACACTAACATTATTTTTTCTATATATATAATATATAATATATAATATATAATATATAATATATAATATACATTATATTAATGTATTTCTATTTATATTATTTTATTTATTTATATTATTGTATTTTTATTATATTCATATTTTATATATGCAATATTATATGATATATTTATTATATTATTGTATTTTCATATTTTATTTTATATTTTTATTATATTTATATTTTATATATTTATATATAACGATAATGTCATTTCATATATAATTTTTATATATTTATAATTATATTATATTTACTTATATTTTATGTTATATTTATATAATATCTATTTTATTTTATTTATTTTATATTGGTATGGTATGTTATGTTATGTTATGTTATGTTATGCTATACTATACTAAAACTATACTAAAGAAAGAGAAGGATACAAAGAGAAGGTTTAAGAAGAATAAAAATAATGAAAATAACGGAGATAATGAAAAACTCATTACTGATTCCTCAGAGTCTGACACAGCTGGCTGTGATTGGTCATTAATTAAAAACAATTCACATGAAACCAATCAAACAATCACCTGTGGGTAAACAATCCCCAGATCACATTCCAAAGCAGCAAAACACAGGAGAAGCAAATCAGACCATTATTGTTTTCATTTTTCTCTGAGGCTTCTCAGCTTCCCAGGAGAAGCAATCCTGGTGAAGAGATTTTTCCAGAAAATGTGACAGTGACACATTTTTATCCTGATAAACCAAATTTAGGACCTTGGAATTGCACTGCTGTGTTCCCTGAGCTCACCTGCAGCAGGAAAATCCAGGCTGGAATTCACCCCAACCCTGCCCAGCTGCTCTCCCTGGACATCAAAAATGCCAAAAATGCCAAAATTGCCCAAAATGAGGTTTTTCCTCATCCCCCAGCTCCTCCAGGCTCTGCTGCCCAGGCTGGAACAATTCCTCAGGCAGGAATTCCACACTGAAAATCCCAGCCCTGGTGTTCCTGAAGCCCAGGAGCTGCTGCTGCCGCCCCAAAATGCTCAGCAAACCCACAAATGAAAATGAGTTTATTTTCC
Source organism: Zonotrichia albicollis (assembly GCF_047830755.1). NCBI lineage: Eukaryota > Metazoa > Chordata > Aves > Passeriformes > Passerellidae > Zonotrichia > Zonotrichia albicollis. The sequence goes on from NC_133846.1 coordinate 3,633,593, forward strand.
ATTCCATCTGCTCCAAAAGAAAAAATAAATATTTCTTTCCTGTGGTGACATCTCTCGCCCTAAAGAAAATTGAATTTCCAGGTTCCAAGGGGGTGGTTTAGTTGGGAATTAGCTCCATTTTCCTCCAAACTAAACAAAATTAGCTCAATTTTCTTTTCTCTTGGAAAAGAATTCTCCTTGTAACTAAACTCAGCAAAATCTGGAGTAAAAGCTCCGACTGCAAGGGAATTGCTCCCAAACCAAAATGCTGCCAGAAAATAAAACAACTTTGCCCTCAAAACCCTCTCAGTGTTTCTTTCTCTCTGCCTTCATCTCAGCTTTTCACTGCTTTTTAAGGTTGTTTTTTTTTTCATATTGCCCTCTATTAATCTTGCTGAAAATCAGACAGCTGATCCCAAACACAGAAAATCAAATTATCCACCAAAGCCCTTCCCATGCACAGCACCTCCAGCAGGCTCCCTCTGATGGGTACTTTATATCCACAGGGCCTCATAAGGATAAAATGTCTTTTAATTAGACACAAACTGAGCTCATTTAGGGTTGTTAGAGGTGATGTGCAAATTAATTCAGATTTTTGTACAGGGAATTCCCATGGAATGGCAGAGCCGTGTCCAGCACACACCAGGTGGGACAAAACCAGCACCAGGTGATTTTTTGGATCATCTTTTCCCCGCAGAGAAAGGGAAAAAAGGGCTGAAAATAGATGAATTCCACTTTTTTTTTTTTTTTTTTTTTTGCCATAATTTAGAAACCAGCAGGGCAAGCAAAGGGTGGATGTTGCCAAACTGAAGTGGAATTGTGTGGACAGAAGGGAAGGTGAGGAAATGCCCAAACTCTCAGGAAGGGTGAAATCCAAGAGCTTTTCAGCTCCAGACTCACCTGGATTTTCCCCACTGGAAAATTCCACACTGGAAAAAAAAAAAAATCCCCATTAGAAAAAATGAAAAAAAATCCAACTTTTTTACTCCCTTTGCCCTCATCCCACTGTCCAGCCCTTTTCCCTCAGCTCTCAGCCAGCCTTGCACAGAACCTGGGACATCTCCAACTCCCTTTTCCCCACAAGCTTTTTTCCAAGGAATTTTTTTTCCAGGTTTTGGGAAAAAAAAATGGAAAAAAAACTGGATTTTTTCCCCAGGTTTTGGAAAAAATGGGAAAAAAATCCTAATTTTTTCCCCCCAGATTTTGGAAAAAGAATACGGAAAAAAATCGATTCCTTTAGGGTGGTGACAATAAAAGATGCTTGCAGCCACTTTGCACTCATCGGGGAATGTCTGGCTCCTGCTGCAGGGCAAGCTCTGGGGACATCGGGAAGGACTTGGCAGGGTAATAAACCCAGCTTGGGGACACTGAGAGGGACCTGGCAGGGGTAAAAATCATCCTGGGGACATCGGGAAGGACCTGGCAGAGGTGAACCCAGCCTGGAGACACGGGGAAGGGACTGGCCAGGTGTAAAATCCAGCCTGGGGACACCGGGAAGGGACTGGGCAGGTGTAAAATCCAGCCTGGGGACATCAGGAGGGTCCTGACAGGATATAAAAATCCAGCTTGGGGACACAGGGAAGGACCTGGCAGGGATAAAACCCAGCCTGGGGACATCGGGAGGGACCTGCCAGGGTAAAAATCCAGCTCAGGGACATCGGGAGGGACCTGGCCAGGTGTAAAACCCAGCCTGGGGACATCAGGAGGGTCCTGGCAGGGGTAAAAATCCAGCTTGGGGACACTGAGAGGGACCTGGCAGGGGTAAAAATCCATCCTGGGGACATCGGGAAGAACCTGGCAGGGTAATAAACCCAGCCTGGAGACACTGGGAGGGACCTGGCAGGGTAAAAATCCATCCTGGGGACATCGGGAGGGACCTGGCAGGATATAAAACCCATCCTGGGGACACCGGGAAGGGTCTGGTAGGGGTAAAATCCAGCCTGGGTACATCAGGAGGGACCTGGCAGGGTAAAAAACCCAGCCTGGGGACACTGAGAGGGACCTGGCAGGGTAATAAACCCAGCCTGGGGACACCGGGAAGGGACTGGTAGGGGTAAAATTCAGCCTGGGGACACTGAGAGGGACCTGGCAGGGGTAAAAATCCAGCTTGGGGACACTGAGAGGGACCTGGCAGGGGTAAAAATCCAGCCTGGGGACATCGGGAAGAACCTGGCAGGGTAATAAACCCAGCCTGGGGACATCGGGAGGGACCTGGCAGGGGTGAACCCAGCTCGGGGACATCAGGGAAGGACCTGGCAGGGGTAAAACCCAGCTCGGGGACATCGGGAGGGACCTGCCAGGTGTGAAACCCAGCCCAGGGAGGGCGCTCGCACACGGGGACATCGGGGAGGGACCTGGAAGATGTGAAACCCAGCCTGGGGACATGGGGGAGGGACCTGCTGGGATATAAAAGCCAGCCTGGGGACACCAAGGGACAGGGCTGGGACACGCTCACCCGGCTGCTCTCCTGGGGATGAAAAGCCAAAGGGATGTAGAGATTTCTGCTGCTTTTAAGGAGGATTTCTCTTTGCCCTCGGATTTACCTGCACAGGGTGAGCAGTGCAGGGAGAAACAGGGATTTATTTGGGAAGGGTTTGTGGAAACGAGAGGAATATCAAGGGCTGAACCAGGGATTTGGGGATGCTCAGCGAAGAGGAGCATCAAGGACTGAACAAGGGATTTGGGAACATTCAGTGCAGAGAAGAGAAATAGCAAGGACTGAAGCAGGGATTTGGGAATTTTCAGAGAAGTACCAAGGGCTGAACCAGGGGTTCTTGCACCTCTCTGCTTCACAGGAATATTTTCAGCCCGGGCAGAGAGGGAATTGCAGCTGCCTAACACAGGGTTAGTGTGACAGGTGACAACGTGCCCTGGTGTTGGGGACTGCTGGAGGAGGCACATCCAGCCCCCCAGCCAGGGGGGGACCTGCTGGGGTAAAACCCAGCCTGGGGACATCGGGATGGACATGGCAGGATGAAAAATCCAGCTCGGGGACACCAGGAAGGACCTGGCAGGGTAATAAACCCAGCCTGGGGACACCAGGAAGGACCTGCCAGGGTAAAAAATCCAGCTCAGGGACACTGGGGAGGGACCTGCCAGGGTAATAAACCCAGTCTGGGGACACTGGGAGGGTCCTGGCAGGGATAAAACCCAGCTTGAGGACACCGGGAGGGGTAAAAACCCAGCCTGGGGACACCGGGAGGGGTAAAAACACAGCCTGGGGACACCGGGAGGGGGAAAAACCCAGCCTGGGGACACCGGGAGGGGTAAAAACCCAGCTTGAGGACACTGGGAGGGGTAAAAACCCAGCCTGGGGACACCGGGAGGGGTAAAAACACAGCCTGGGGACACCGGGAGGGGGAAAAACCCAGCCTGGGGACACCGGGAGGGGTAAAAACCCAGCTTGAGGACACTGGGAGGGGTAAAAACCCAGCCTGGGGACACCGGGAGGGGTAAAAACACAGCCTGGGGACACTGGGAGGGGGAAAAACACAGCCTGGGGACACCGGGAGGGGTAAAAACACAGCCTGGGGACACCGGGGGGGGGGTAAAAACACAGCCTGGGGACACCGGGGGGGACCCAGCAGGGGTAAAACCCAGTCCAGGGGCAGAGGAGCTGGAGCTCAGGAGAAACAGGAAAAGGGACAGCAGGACATCAGAGAGGAGCCGTGGAGCTCCGTGCTCCTGCAGAGAGGAGGATGGAGCCCGGCTGGGGCTGGAACAGCTCCCAGCAGAGCCCAGCTGGGCACGGGCAGGGGCTGCTGAGGCTGGCAGGGCACCCCAACCTGACGGCGCTGCACACCCGGGACGAGGAGCTGGCCAAGGCCGAGGTGGGGGTGCTGGGCACCATCCTGGCCGTGGCCACCGTGGGCAACCTGGGCGTGCTGCTGGCCATGTACCGGCTGAGGAGGAAGATGAGCCGCATGCACCTCTTCATCCTGCACCTGGGGCTGAGCGACCTGGGCGTGGCGCTGTTCCAGGTGCTGCCGCAGCTCCTCTGGAAGGTCACCTACCGCTTCCTGGGGCCCGACCCTCTCTGCAGGGCCGTCAAGTACCTGCAGGTGCTCAGCATGTTCGCCTCCACCTACATGCTGATGGTGATGACCCTGGACCGCTACCTGGCCGTGTGCCACCCGCTGCAGTCGCTGCAGCAGCCCAGCCGCCAGGCGTACACCATGATCGGCCTCACCTGGCTGCTCAGCTGCCTGCTCAGCCTGCCCCAGGTGTTCATCTTCTCCCTCCGGGAGGTGCGGCCGGGCTCGGGGGTGCTGGATTGCTGGGCGGATTTCGGGTACCCGTGGGGAGCGCGCGCCTACATCACCTGGACCACGCTGTGCATCTTCGTGCTGCCCGTGGGCGTCCTCAGCGTGTGCTACAGCCTCATCTGCCACGAGATCTGCAAGAACCTCAAGGGCAAGACCCAGAGCGGTGCCCCTGGCACGGGGGGAGCCGCGGTGGGTGCCCCTGGAGGTGCCAACCCTGCGGGGAAGGGCGGGCAGCCCTCGAGGGTGAGCAGCGTGCGCACCATCTCCCGCGCCAAGATCCGCACGGTGAAGATGACCTTCGTCATCGTGGCCGCCTACGTCACCTGCTGGGCGCCCTTCTTCAGCGTGCAGATGTGGTCAGTGTGGGACCGGGATGCTCCTGATGATGGTGAGTGGTGAGGGGAGTGGGCCACAGAGCCCTGGGAGTGCCAGGAATGAAGTTGGGTTGTTAACAAAAAGAGATGGATGTCATCTTGGCATTTAAAAATAAATGGGGAGGCTGCAGGTTTTTACATGATAAAAGTAATGGGGATTTTACAGGTTTTTACATGGTAAAAATCATGGGGAAGGCTACAGGCTTTTCCATGATAAAAATAATGACCTTTGTCATCGTGGCCGCCTATGTCACCTGCTGGGCGCCCTTCTTCAGCGTGCAGATGTGGTCAGTGTGGGACCGGGATGCTCCTGATGACGGTGAGTGGTGAGGGGAGCTGAGGACAGAGCCAGGAATGAAGTTGGGTTGTTAACAAAAAGAGCTGGATGTCGTCTTGGCATTTAAAAATAAATGGGGAGGCTGCAGGTTTTTACATGATAAAAGTAATGGGGATTTTATAGATTTTTACTTGATAAAAATCATGGGGAAGGCTACAGGCTTTTCCATAAATAATGGAATAAAAATAATAAATATCCATAAATAATGGATAAAAATAATGACCTTCGTCATCGTGGCCGCCTATGTCACCTGCTGGGCGCCCCTCCTCAGCGTGCAGATGTGGTCAGTGTGGGACCAGCATGCTCCTGATGATGGTGAGTGGGGCACAGAGCCCTGGGAGTGCCAGGAATGCAGTTGAGTTTTTAACAAAACGAGCTGGATGTCGTCTTGGCATTTAAAAATAAATGGGGAGGCTATAGGTTTTTAAATGGTAGAAATCATGGGGATTTTATAGATTTTTACACGATAAAAATCATGGGGAAGGCTACAGGCTTTTCCACAAATAATGGAATAAAAATAATAAATATCCATAAATAATGGATAAAAATAATGACCTTCGTCATCGTGGCCGCCTATGTCACCTGCTGGGCGCCCTTCCTCAGCGTGCAGATGTGGTCAGTGTGGGACCGGGATGCTCCTGATGATGGTGAGTGGGCCACAGAGCCCTGGGAGTGCCAGGAATGCAGTTGGGTTTTTAACAAAATGAGCTGGATGTCATCTTAGCATTTAAAAATAAATGGGGAGGCTGCAGGTTTTTACATGATAAAAGTAATGGGGATTTTACAGGTTTTTACATGGTAAAAATCATGGGGAAGGCTACAGGTTTTCTACGGGTTTTTACATGATAAAAATAATGAGGATTTTACAGATTTTACATGATAGAAATCATGGGGATTTTACAGATTAAAAAATATATAAAAATTATAAAAATCATGGGGAAGGCTACAGGCTTTTACATGATAAAAATCGTGGGGAAGGCTACAGACTTTTACATTATAGAAATCATGGGGATTTTATAGATTTTTACATTATAAAAATCATGGGGATTTTACAGATTTTTTAAAAAAATATAAAAATATATGAAGCAGTACTACTACTAGAAAAAGGGACTTCAGCCAAGATTGAAAGTCCTGAGGGAGATGCTTTGAGCAGAGGAGAGGCTGAAGGAAAGGCCAGCACATGGGCACTGCAGAACCTGGAGGGTTCTGGTTTTCCCACCTTTCCAAACCCCAGGAATGCCAGTGGGATGGGAATGTGAGCCAGGAGAGCCCCCAGCTCCTGCCCACTGCCCACCCCACCCCTGCCCAGCGTGTCTTTCCTCTCCTCTGGGAATTTTCTGAGGTTTCAGAAGCGGATTTCTGAGTTCAAATGTTGAATTATTTTCCCCTGTAAACCTTCAGTAGTTTTCCTAACTCCTGAAGTAGTACTAGTGCTAGAAAAGGTGATTTGGCCCAAGACTGAAAATCTTCTGGGAGATGCTTTGGGCAGCAGATTTCTGAGTTCAAATGTTGAATTTTTTCCCCTGTAAACCTTCAGTAGTTTTCCTAACTCCTGAAGCAGTACTAGTGCTAGAAAAAGGGACTTCAGCCGAGATTGAAAGTCCTGAGGGAGATGCTTTGAGCAGAGGAGAGACTGAAGGAAAGGCCAGCACATGGGCTCTGCAGAACCTGGAGAGTTCTGGTTTTCCCACCTTTCCAAACCCCAGGAATGCCAGTGGGACGGGAATGTGAGCCAGGAGAGCCCCCAGCTCCTGCCCACTGCCCTGGGGATGTCTCACCTCTCTCTCTCTCCTCTCCAGAGTCCACCAACGTGGCTTTCAGCATCACCATGCTGCTGGCCAGCCTCAGCAGCTGCTGCAACCCCTGGATCTACCTGTTCTTCAGCGGGCACCTCCTGCAGGGCTGCCGGGGCTGCCGGGGGCGCCCCCGGGCCGGGCTGCGCAGACCCAACTCCAGCGGGAGCCTGTGCAGCAGGAAAACCACGATCCTGAGCCACAGCCACCAGGCGCCCCTGCACGGGGACAGCGCCAGGGAGCTGTACCCGCCCTGCGACGAGGCCGTGACAGAGTCGGGCACGCTCTAGGCTGTGACGGCGCCGGGTGTGACAGCGCCGGGTGTGACAGTGCCAGGTGTGTGACAGTGCCAGGTGTGTGACAGCACCAGGTGTGACAGTGCCAGGTGTGACAGCGTCGAGTGTGACAGCGCCAGGTGTGACAGCGCCAGGTGTGACTGTGCCGGGTGTGCTACACTGCCAGGTGTACGACACTGCCAAGCGTGTGACAGCAACGAGTGTGACAACAACGAGTGTGACACCGCCAGGTGTGACATCACCAAGTGTGACACCGCCAGGTGTGACAGTGCCGGGTGTGACAGTGCCATGTGTGACAGCACCAGGTGTGTGACACTGCCAGGTGTGACAGTGCCAGGTGTGACAGTGCCAGGTGTGACAGTGCCAGGTGTGACAGTGCCAGGTGTATGACACTGCCAAGCGTGACACTGCCAAGCGTGACACTGCCAAGTGTGACAGCAACGAGTGTGGCAACAACGAGTGTGACACCGCCGGGTGTGGCATCACCAAGTATGACACCGCCAGGTGTCATACTGCCAGGTGTGACAGTGCCGGGTGTGACAGTGCCATGTGTGACAGCACCAGGTGTGTGACACTGCCAAGTGTGACCTGCCAGGTGCGACAGCGCCAGGTGTGTGACACCATCAAGTGTGACACTGACAGAAGTGTGACACCGACAAGTGTGTGACAGCGCCAGGTGTGACACCGCCAGGTGTGTGACACTGCCACGTGTGTGACACTGCCACGTGTGACACTGCCACGTGTGACACCGCCAGATGTAACACCGCCAGGTGTGTGACACCGCCAAGAGTGACACCAGCAAGTGTGACAGCTCCAGGTGTGACACCACCAGGTGTGTGACACGGCCAAGTGGGACACCACCAGGTGTGACACAGGCACCAAGTGTGTAGCACTGCCAAGTGTGACAGCTGCAGGTGTGTGACACTGCCAGGTGTGGCACCACTAAGTGTGACACTGCCAGGTGTGTGACACCGCCAAGTGTGGCACCACTAAGTGTGACACTGCCAGGTGTGTGACACCACCAGGTGTGACAGCGCCAGGTGTGACACCGCCGCCGCTCGCTCTCGCTGCAGAGCGCGGCTCTCCCCACCTGGTGGCACCGCGTTTTGCAGAAATCGGAATGTTTCACCCAGAAAAGCGCCGCGTCCTCGCTGCCGTGGGGACGGACAGAGCCCCTCCGGCCGCAGCATCCACCCCCAGCCGTGTGTGGGGGAACTTCTGGATGCTGTCCTGCGGGGAGGGGTCCTGGAACCTCCGGGGAGGGGTCCTGCATCCTTTGAGATCAGGGGATCCTGGAACCTCCGGGAAAGGATGCGGCATCAAGTGGGATCAAGGGATCCTGCACCCTTCGGGAGCAGGGGATGCTGCATCCTTTGGGAAGGGATCCTGCATCCTTTGGGAAGGGATCCTGCATCCTTTGGGATCAAGAGATCCTGCACCCTTCAGGAACAGGGGATCCTGCATCCTTCAGGATCAGGGGATCTGCAACCTCTGGGAAGGGATCCTGACCCTTCGGGATCAGGGGATCCTGCACCCTTCAGGAAGGGATCCTGCATCCTTTGGGATCAAGAGATCCTGCACCCTTCAGGAACAAGGGATCCTGCATCCTTCAGGATCAGGGGATGCTGCATCCTTTGGGAACAGTGCATCCTGCATCCTTTGGGATCAGGGGAGGATCCTGCAACCTTCGGGATCAGGGGATCCTGCACCCCTCAGGAAGGGATCCTGCATCCTTTGGGATCAAGAGATCCTGTATCCTTTGGGATCCAGGGATCCTGCACCCTTCAGGAAGGGATCCTGCATCCTTCGGGACCAGGGGATCCTGTAACCTCTGGGGAGGGATCCTGCATCCTTCAAGAACAGGGGATCCTGCATCCATTGGGATCAGGGGATCCTGCACCCCTCAGGAAGGGATCCTGCATCCTTTGGGATCAAGAGATCCTGCACCCTTCAGGAACAGGGGATCCTGCAACCTCCGGGGAGGGATCCTGCACCCTTTGGGAGGGGATGCTGCATCCTTCAGGGACAGGGGATGCTGCACCCTTTGGGATCAGGGGATCCTGCAACCTCCGGGGAGGGACCCCGCACCCTTTGGGATCAGGGGATCCTGCCCCTTTCAGGATCAGGGGATGCTGCATCCCCAGAATCCTCCCGGAGGTCCCCTAGTTTGTGTTCCCAGCTGCCAGCAGAGCAGCCGGAGCTCGGCAGGCGGCAACGCGGCTCCATCTGCTCCCGAGCCGCCTCCTCCTCCTCCCGCACCGAGCAGACAGCGGGGACAGCGCCGTCCCCCCCAGGGCTGCTCAGCTCCTGTGGCCTGGAAGTGCCCCCCTGCCGCCTGCCCAGGGCCAGGACGCGGCTGTGGCATCCCCTGGCTCTGGGCACAGCCGTGCTGCCCCACGCTGTGCCCGCTGGAGCGCCCCAAATGCGGCGCTGGCACCCCCGAGGAGCTGCTGGGAGCAGCCCTGGCCCTGCTCCAGCTGCCCCCGTGCCCTCTCCCATCAGCTCTGCTCCCACCCCATCCTGTGCTCAGCATCTGCTCTCACCCTCCCGCTGCCGCTGCTTTGGGCTCATTTTGCAGGGATTGGGAGCCCAAACCCACCCAAGGCTCGGGGAGCAGGAACTCAATTCCCCTGCAGTCCCAGGAGCAGTTTTGTGCAGGAATAAATCATGGATAAGGCAGAAAAGAGCATCCATTAGCTCAAAAGCTGCTGAGGGTGATGTACAGGTGTCCCAGCAAAGGTTCCAAATTCCCTGCGAGCCACGGGCATTATTCCTTCCACTGTCACAGGCTAAAGCTGTAAAAATAAAACATTAAGAGGAAAATATTTTGAAATCTTCAGTATTTTCACTTTTTAATCACCAGGCAGTTGAATCAGATTTCTCAGAAGCTTCCTCTCACTGGTTTTGGCCTCACCTCCAGTCCCATAATCATACCTCTCCTGGGTTTTCCAACATTACCCAGGGATTGTTGGGGATTTTGGAACATTTTCCTTCACGTGCCCTTCGAGCTGGGCCAGATCTGCACCACAAGGTCATGAAAGCAGGAGTGCCTGGCTCCCCCTGCCACTGATCAATCCCAAATCAATTGTCTCACAACCTTTCATTAAATCACAGCATTACTGAGCCCATTTAAAACACACTTGGGGCAGCTCCAGCCCTGAGGAAGGGGAGGCAGCAGCTCCATCCCCCTCACACGGCTCCCACTGGGGCACCATTCCCATTCCCAGGCACTTTGGAAGTTTATTTCTGGAAAATTCAGTGGTAACAAAATGCAGAGTGAGGAGCGGGGACGTGACCCAGGTGGGGAGAGACCAAGCCCAGCACGTGGAGCTGGGACAAAGCAGGGAAAGCAAAAGCTGGGAGACAGGGAGAGGGAAAAACCAGTGGAAATATTGTACTTAAAAGGATTTTATGAGGCTGATGAGCAAAACAACATCACTGAGAGGAGCTCAGTGCAGCTTTGAGGATCAATGCATCTCCCTCCCATTTTGTGAGGTGAGGGTGGGGGTGTTTCTTTTGCTTTCATGAAATGAGGGGACAAAAGGCCATGACACAGAAGTGGAGAGCTGATCCCAGCCTGGCTGGGAGGAGCCTTTCCCTGCCCCACACTGTCCCTCAGGAACAGTGGAGCCTTTAAGGAAAAGCCAAGGAAGCTGCGGGTGGGGGTGGCACAAGTGCTGCAGCCCGTGCCAGGCAGTGCCCCAGGGCAAGGGGACAGTGCCAGGGCAAGGGGACAGTGCCAGCTGTGCAGCTGCTGGGGGCTCTGGGCACCTCTGGGCAGCAGCTTCACCCTGGTGTGACAGCTTCACATCAGTGTCACAACTTCACCCTGGTGTCACAACCCCTCATCAGTGTCACAGCTTCATATCAGTGTCACAGCCCCACAGCAGTGTCACAGCCCCTCATCAGTGTCACAGCCCCACATCAGTGTCACAACTTCACCCTGGTGTCACAGCCCCTCATCAGTGTCACAGCTTCATATCAGTGTCACAGCCCCACAGCAGTGTCACAGCTCCTCATCAGTGTCACAGCCCCACAGCAGTGTCACAGCTTCACCTCCGTGTACTCCACCCCCTTGGATGCCCTGGGGCTGGAGAAGGGCCAGAAATGTGTTTTCCTCTTCTTTGGGTCCACGTTGACATAATCCAGCCCAGACTTGACGTTCTCGTAGTCCTGGGCAGAGCCCGGCTCGGGGCCTTTAACTGGGAACACCAGGGATGTGTAATTGATGTTTTCCTCTGGGCCACAGCCCTGCAGGAGCAAAATGGAGCCCAGGTCAGGCCCAGCACCCACCCAGGAGCCTTTGCCCTCAAGCCCATGCAGCAGTTCAGGGAATCATGGATTGGGTTGGGTTGGAAGGGATTTTATGCCCATCCCATGCCACCTGCCATGGCAGGGACACTTTCTACTGCCCCAGGCTGCTCCAGGCCCCATCCAGCCTGGCCTTGGGCACTGCCAGGGATGCAGGGGCAGCCACAGCTGTGCCAGGGCCTGACACCCTCAGAGAGAAGATTTTGCTTCCTAATTTTCCTAAAGTGCCCAGGGATGCTTCCCTCTGAATGAGAAACACTGGAACACTGCATGTGACAGGGGACAACAACCACCCCAGCCTTTATCTATGGAATTTCAATGTGCCCAGTCCTTATCTATGGAATTTCAATTTTTGATGGATTTTCCCTTCCTGATGCTGCGCCAGGTGGGCTGGAGATGATTTTCCCGTGGTACCTGAGGGCAGGAAGGGTTGTCGTTGTCTGAGTCCTCTGAGGTGTCTGAGGATGTGTCACTGCTCCCTAAAAAACACAAAACATTTACCACCCCAGCACTTCCCAGAGGCTTAATGGGAAAAAAGGATCAAGGGAGAAAAAGCAAACATGCTCAGAAGTGAAAATTCTGATCCACAAAGGATCAGTTTGATCCCTCCCAGCCTCACTTCCCTGGGAGAAAAGGGCAAGGAGAGCCAGGTGGGAACAGGAGGCAGCTCCTGCTTGGCCCTTCTCCCACCCCAGAGCTCGTAAGGAAGAGACATCACACAAATGCCACCCAAAACCTCCCATCCCGGTGCCAGGACAATGCCCCATGGCTGCAGAGCCCCTTACCTGCATAGGCTGGGGATGGGTTTTGTGCCCCAGGCTGCTGTTTCTGTGCCAGGTCCCCTCCTGGTGCTGAGGCTGGAGCTGGGGTGGGCCGAGGGCTGGGATGCTCCCCAGGGCTGCTGCTCACCTGCATCCTGCAGGAATGCTGGGCTGTGACAAGAGGAGAGTGAGGCCTGGTCCCTGCTGTGCCCAGAGCACCCAACCCTGCTCCAGCACCCCCAGCACAAACCAGCCCACCCCAAAATAATGATTGGAGCAGACTCATATCCAAAAATTCAATTACTGAGATGATCCAGCCCACCAGGAGAGGCTCCAGTGACAAATCACAATGTCAGGGCCTTTTCTTGCAATTTTGGAATGATTCTGACCCAAAGCAGAGCTGGGCTCTGTGCAAATGTGAGCAGCAGTTGGTGTGAAAGAATTCCCTGCTAGGAAATTGCAGCTTCATCTGAATTAATATGCTGTGAGCTGATTCTTGGTATTTTCCCAGCACTTTAGTAAAAAAGTGACCAAGAAAATTGGTTTTGAAGCAACACAAGGTTGTAGAACCCTCACTGATGTGTACAAGCATGTCCCTGCTGTGCCCAGCACACCACCCTGGTTCAGCATCCCCAGTTCAAACCAGCCCACCCCAAAATAATTATTGGAACAGGCTCAGGCTCATATCCAAAAATCCAATTACTGAGATGATCCAGGGCCCTGCTCTCCCACCAGGAGAGGCTCCAGTGACAAATCACAGTGTCAGGGCCTTTTCTTGCAAGTTTGGAATGATTTTGACCCAAAGCAGAGCTGGGCTCTGTGCAAATGTGAGCAGCAGTTGGTGTGAAAGAATTCCCTGCTAGAAATTGCAGCTTCATCTGCATTAATACGCTGTGAGCTGATTCTTGGTATTTTCCCAGCACTTTAGTAAAAAAGTGACCAAGAAAATTGGTTTTGAAGCAACACAAGGTTGTAGAACCCTCACTGATGTGTACAACCATGCCCCCACAGCTCACAGCCAGCCCTGCCCCTTTCCCATCCCACACCCACCCAAACCAGGAAATCACCAGGAAAAGCATTTTTCAATTACCAATTTTCCTGCTGAGCATGGTGTAAAGGGCCAGCAGGAGGACAGGGTAGAGTATCAGGGTGACAAGGGAGGTGACAGCAGGAATCCAGCTGAACGAGAGAAAACCATTCAGTCTCACTGAAATCACCAAATTCTTTTCAACCCCCCCGTGGCTTCAAGGCGCATTTTAGACTCAGGATTGCTGGTAACTTTTGGTTTTGCTTTTTTGTTTTGCTTTTTGATTTTGGGGTGATGTGGCCCAAAATGTGGAGTTTGGTTTTCAAGAATGATTTGAGCTCCTTGCCCCTCGTTTTTGGGGCCTGTCCCCAGAAGGGTTTTCAAAATCCTCCAGGGGTACAATGTGGCGCTGGAGGGGAGAGAGACTTGACAGATATGATGGAATTACAGAATTGTGGAATGATGGAATGGGTTTGGTCCATTTTCAGCCAGGCCACGTTGCTGAGTGTGACAGGGAACAACAACCAGCCCAGCCCTTATCTGTGGAATTTCCATGTGGTTTGATGGATTTGCCCCTCCTGGTGCTGCTCCAGGCGGTCCCAGGGGGGCTGTGGAGGGCTCTGCGCCCCAGGGTGCTGCACTCACCATGCACAAAGGCTCATCCTCCTGCTGAGGCGTCACCAGGGCCTGAGGGGACACAGACAGCCAGCAGGACCTGGTGGCAACCAAAAAAATGGCCCCATTGAGCCTCACGCTGCTCCACACGAGCTGGAGATCAGGCTCAGCACTTGGAGGCAGTGGTTGGGTGTTGCAGATGTGAAATAAAGGGTTTTTATTTCATCCCAGCCCTCCCCCTGTGAGAATCCCTGTGGTTCACACCCTCACAGAGCCACAGGCTGTCCCTTATCACTGAATTAATGCCTTTATACACGCTCATATCTGAGGCTTGTCTGGACTTTCTGGGCCCCGCTGCAACAGAATTGAAATTTGTTCTTCTTGCTTTAATCCTCTCTCACGGTTCGTGTTTTTTTCATTTTCTCTTTTAAATCCACCCCCAAAAAGAAAAAAAAAAAAAAAAAAAAGGAAGAAAACTACGAGATGAAGAAAAAAAATCCATGGAAAAAGTAACCAAAGGAAGGTCGTGGGTTGGTGTGAGACTCTTGCATCAGCCAAGGTCCAGACGGAAATATCAGAGGCCCTCCAACACCTCGGTGTCTGAAACACCTCGGATTTAATTCTGTGAGAGCTCCAATCCTGCTGAGGTTAAGAGGGTTTAAGGCAGAAAATCAGAAAACACCAATGCCTGGGCTGGGCCCCTTGGCTTGGGACTTCTGGCCATAACACACAAGGGATTTATAATAAAAGATAGGAGTGTTCATTTTGTAAAAATAGCAGTGGGCTGCTCCTTTTGTGAGCTTTCACTTGCAAAAAAGCACTTTAAATCCTGTCTCAGTGTTATACACTTGCTATTTATAAAGGCCTGATAGGGAGAGATCTTCAGTTGAGGCTTTGATACAGTGATTAAAGCAGCCCTGATAATTTGATTGATAGGCTGATGGATAAATTGATAGAGCAAAGGCATTATCCATCCTGTGGAGCAGATTCTATCATTTCCTCTATGACACATTTCTGAGCCTAATTCATCAAAAGCTTTCCTGATAACACCAATCTCCTGCAAAATTCCACTCATGCAAACAGCTTGATGACAGCCAAGCTGAAAGTTCATTTTTTGCAGAAATTTCCCCCCTCCCTTACTGAATAAATCTGTCCCCAAATATCCTTCTCAAAGGGCTGCCACTCTTGAAAGGTTCATTTCCTACTGTGGGACAGGAGACGCTGCTGCAGCAGCAGATAAGAATCTGAAAAATGAGCTGTTCAAAAGGAAATTGCAAAATAAGCCCCAAATCCAACTATCAGCAGCTTCTGTGCCGAGGTGGGTACGGCGAGATGGAGGCGCCGATATCGGGTGGGTATCAAAAAATCAGATTTGAGGCAGCAGCCAGTGAGAGCCCGGCACCAAATGTGCTTTTTTGGGGGCCTCAGGGAGGTTCTGTGAGCCTGCAGCCTCCAAGACTTCAACCCTTTCTCAAGAAAATGCTGAAATCAAGGCTTGCATGGAGCTGCTCCTCGGCCGGGCAGCAAGGGCCAACCTGAGGCATCTGCGCTCAGCTAAACGTGAGTGAAAGCTCCAGAATGCCCCAAATTATTTTAATCCCACTCCAGCCAGGCCCAGCTGGCTCACTGGAGCTCAGGATGGCACCAAAATGTGCCCAAGGGGGTTCCCAGCCCAGCTCTGCTCCCGCTGTTCCACCCTCTGCTTCCTGTGCCATCGCACCCGGAGCACGGGGCCCAACGCGGCCTTACCTGGGCTCAGAGCTTTCCAGCCTTCCCTTCCCCACGGCTTGGGGCAGCGGGGGCCCTGCAGGCAGCAGGATTTGGGGGTGTTTCAGCAGGATTTGGGGTGGTTTCAGCAGGATTTGGGGCGGTTTCAGCAGGATTTGGGTGCAGAGCGGGGTCTGGCAGCGCGGCGGTGCCGGATGCGGTCACGCTCTACCCCCCAGGAGTGGAGCCCACACGAGTTCCATGACACCTCCCCTCTGTCAGTAGCCTCATTTAAATATATTGGGGTGTTTCTCTGCTGTTCTGCAGCTGTTTTAATGCTGCACCCCTCCATCAGTTCTCTGCCTTCCAGCAGCTTTGTCCCAAAATTGAGCTGAGCTTCCTTGGAGCCAAGTAGTGATGAGGGAGCTGTGCCCAGCCCAACTCAGCTGCTACCCAAAACGAGCTCTGGGTGCTTCCAAGCAAACATTTTCCACAGGGATGAAGCATTTTCCACCACCTGGCTCCATGGCTGCTGGGGGTGGATGGGCCCCCACCTATCCACACTCTGGAAAATGTTCTGCAAGCTTTGGGGTGCAAGCAGCAGCCTGGCAGATCCCACCCTGAGAATTCCCAGGAATTTTGGAGATTGATGGCTGCTGGTTCTTAGGAAATGTGGGGTTTTAACTCTGGAAGTGCCCTGGCAGAAAGGAGAAAGAAATTCCCTTTTTTGGGACAGCACTCTGGAAAATGCTCTGCAAGCTTTGGGGTGCAAGCAGCAGCCTGGCAGATCCCACCCTGAGAATTCCCAGGAATTTTGGGGATTGATGGCTGCTGGTTCTTAGGAACTGTGGGGTTTGTAGCTCTGGAAGTGCCCTGGCAGAAAGGAACAAGAAATTCCCTTTTTTCCAAGGTGCCTGACTCATGGGGACGGTGCCTGCTCGCCTTTCAGCATCTCCACCAGCCCACAGCAATCCTGCCCCAGGGATACAACATCCCAAAGGATCCTCCTGGATTATCTAAAAGCAAAAAGAAGATTTCAAACAGCATCACCTACCCCTGGAGCTGCATCACAAGTTGGGGTCACTTCCCAAATTCCCCTTCATGCTCCCACCATCCACCAGCTGCATCACCAGATGTTGGTCCTGCTCTCCTCACAGCTGCTGCACCCCAGGTAAATATTTTGGGGTTTATTTAACTGAAACTTGCTTGTTTGTTGATTTTTTTTCAGGTGAAAGTTTGCTGCTGCAGCGCTTTCAAGTGCTCGGTGGTGGATAAACAGATTAACAGGTGGGAGAAGTGTCTGATAAAGGCAGGAAAAAAAAGGTTTTTTTACAAAACACTGCTGGGGCACAGTGTGAATCAACCAGGGCAGTGGCTCCACTAAAGGAAATGTGTAAGAAGGAACACAGATAACACATTTTTAGCCTGAGAACAGGTTTTTTTAAACAAAGAAAGTGCTTCATACAGAGCTGGTGAGAGGTATTTTTCTACCCAAGGGGCAAAACTTATTTCTGATCCAACTGTGTGGCCCTGGAGGGGTGGGACAGAGCCCATCCTTTCTTACCAGGGATGTTGCAGGAGCTGGGGTCACCTTTCCTCAATTTCTCCAGAGCAGGCTGAGGGACACCAAGGCTTGGAAATTGGGCATCTCCTCCCTCTACAATCCACACACTGAGCTACAGCTGGAATTTGTATGAAACAAAGCCTTTTTGACCCAATTTTCTGTGCAAATCCAACCCAGTTGCTCCCAAAACATAGAGGGGGAAAAATCCCCCCACCACTTTGTTCTACTTGAAATAATAATTATGAAGTGCTCCCAAGAGTTGAGCTTTTAAAATGGCTTCTAAAATAACTCAAAAGTTGAAATAGATTTGCTTAGCTGCAAAAATTTCTAAATGAAAGCTCTGGCCTCGTTATGACTTTCATCTTCCCATTTTAATGCTGAATTTGCTGCCAGGAGTTTGCAGATTATGATGATCCAATTGGGGGATCTTTTCCACAAAATAAACTATTTCACTTAAAGTGTTTGGCGTGTCTGTGCTGCTGCTCACCCTCACGTTTATCTCCAAAGCCCAGTGACCCTTCAGGCTGGGTTTTCTGATAGGATTTTCGGGTTATAAACCATGTCTGGAACAATCCACTTGCTGTTTTCAGCTTATCTGGCACTTGCTGCAGCTGCTTTTGTTTTAGGAAGTTTCTTTCTAATCCATGAATATGTGATTAGGACAAGGAGGGAGGCTGGTACATTAAACTGCATCTCAAAAGGGGAAATAGAGAATAAATTTGTATAAAAGCCACTTGTTAAAAAAAAATATTGCAGAGTGGGGGAATGAAGGGAATTTTCATTTGTTTTGAAGAAACAGCTGCATTTGCCATCGGCATCAACTGTGCTGTGCCCAACGTTTTCCTGCTCATGTTGTGAAATATTTGATGGATTTTTTTAAAGCTTGATCTGCCCTCAAAGCTGGGAAGAGAAGAGGCCTGGCAGCATCTCCAGGGATGGGGACACAAGATCCCGGTGACAGCAGGACGTGACTCAGCTGTCCCCAGCCACCCTCGGTACCTGTGCCTCACAGATGAGGACTTTAATTTCCTGGGCGAGGGCTTTAATTAGATAAAAAATTAATTAGATAAAACAGGGCTCGCTGGGACAAACAAAAAATTGATTAGCACGGTGCTAAAGCCTGTTAATCACGTGAATGGGGCTCGCTGAGCAGAACACCCCCTTTAGCACCCAAAACCGTGGAAAATAAGGACAGCATGCAAAAATAAGGGCCTGGGAGATGGTGGCAGCAGGAAAATCCGTGCCTGCCCCCACTTGCTTCCCTCCATGTCTGAAGGCTTTATTTGTTCATCGGCATTTTCTGTTTGCACTGGCTGAGGCTTTAATGAGAGCCGGGTAAAACAAAACCCACAGAGGACGAGCCCATTAACGCCTGCAGAGCACCAGGAGCTGTTTCCCAAGGAAAGCTGCTCCTTCCCGGCCTTTGGAAGGGAAAGTTGATGATTCCCGAGCTGTTCATCACTAATTAGGCTTTGCCTTTTAAAATTAGGTCGGTGGTACAAACACAGCCCTTTCCTGCAGCTCCCTGCACCTGTTGGGGTTTGGGGCACCCCACGGCCATGGGCAGCTCCTTGGGGTGGGGCTGTGGGGTGAAGGAGAAGGGAAATGTTCCTCCAAAGCATTTTGGGGGGTTTCCACCAGTGGATAAGGAGCTAGTGCTGGGATGGAGACTCCATTCTGCTCCCTCTGTGGGATTTCCACTGCCCCAAACTCAGCCAAACCCGCCCCTGCTCTGCTCCCACAGGCCCCCCAGCGCCGTCCTCACCCAGAAAAGCAAACGTGACCCCGGAGCGCCCGCTCAGCCTCGCCTGGGCCGTGGCCAGTGATTCATTGTGGGCGCCCGAGCCCGGTGTTGACTCTGGCAGGGCTCTTATCGAGCTTGGCACCGTGGGTATAAGAGCGGCACGGCGGCGGGCACAGCCACCATCCCCACCATGAGGCGCCTGCTGCTCCTCACCGTGCTCTGCCTGGCCCTGGCCAGCGCCCTGAGGAGGTAAGGGGGTCCCCAAAGTCCCCAAGGTCCCCAGGGTCCCCAGGGTCTGAGTGGGGGTCACTGCCAGGGCTGTGATGGGTGGCAGAGCTCAGCCTGTGCCAGAGACTTCCCCTCGGTGGCACTGCCAGGAACTGGGCGCTCTCCTGCCAGCTCCTGATTTCCTGTGCCCTAAAACATGTCCAGTGCCTCTCTTTGGCTGTGCCTCAGCTGGAAATTGCTGCAGGGCGGGAATGTGGGCTCTGAACCTCCATCCTGGCAGTGCCAGGGCCCTCAGGGTGGGCTCAGGATGTGGGCAGCACCCATGGGAGTGCCCAGGACCCTCAGGGTGGGCACAGGACATGGGCAGCACCTTCCTGAGTGACTAGAACTGTCAGGGTGGGCACAGGATTTGAACAGCACCTCCATGAGTGAACAGGGCCTTCAGGGTGGGCACAGGACATGGGTAGCACCCATGGGAGTGCCCAGGACCCTCAGGGTGGGCTCCGGATGTGGGAAGCACCCACGGGAATACCCAGGACCCTCAGGGTGGGCACAGCACTCTCAGGGCAGTGCCCAGCACCCTCAGGGTGGGCACAGCACCCTCAGGGCGGGCACAGGACGTGGGCAGCAGCTCCATGAGTGCCCAGGACCCTCAGGGTGGGCAGAGGATATGGGCAGCACCCACAGGAGGGTCCAGGACCATCAGAGTGGGCACAGCACCCATGGCAGTGACCAGTGCCCTCAGGTTGGGCACAGCATCCTCAGGGCAGGGCACAGCACCATCAGGGTAGGACACAACACCCACAGCAGTGACCAGGGCCCTCAGGGTGGGCACAGCAACCTCAGGATGGGCCCAGCACCCATGTCAGTGACCAGCACCCTCAGGGCGGGCACAGCACCCTCAGGACAGTGCCCATTACCCTCAGGGTGGGCACGGCACCCATGGCAGTGACCAGCACCCTCAGGGTGGGCGCAGCACCCTCAGGGCAGTGACCAGCACCCTCAGGGCGGGCACAGCACCCAGGCAGTTATCGGGCTCTCAGGGTGGGCACAGCACCCTCAGGGCGGGCACGGCACCCTCAGGGCAGTGCCCATCACCCTCAGGGCGGGCACGGCACCCTCAGGGCACTGACCGGGCCCTTCCCGCAGGGTGCCCCTCAGCCGGCGCCGCTCGCTGCGGAAGCTGCTGCGGGAGCGGGGGCAGCTCTCGCACCTCTGGAGGGCCCGGGACGCGCCGAGCAGCGAGGACTGCGCCGCCTTCTCGGAGACCAACGAGCCCCTCATCAACTACCTGGACGTGAGCAGGGCGGGGAGCACCCTCAGTTTGCCCGAGCAGTGCCCACACACCCCGCGGCTCCAGGCAGTGCCCGGCATGCCAGGGCTCGCTGCCTGCCCGGCCCTTTGTCCCGGGGATGTCAGCAGGAGGACAAGGGAGGGCATTCATGGCAGGCACTGCCAGCCCCTCCCCCTCTGCCGCGCTCTGCCCGCCCCACTGGGGACAGATTTACTCCAAAATTCAAGTTTTTCAGGGCAGAGCCTTCCACAGAGGTGGAGGGAGCTCCCCAGGACAATCCCATGTCCCCAAAGCCCTGCCTGGTGATGAGGGTCCCCTCAGGGCCCAGCCTTGCCAGGAAGATGCAGAGTCCTGCCCCCACCATGCTGCCTTTTGTCCTCAGTCCCCATTCCCCAGTTTCCCTGTGCCCAGAGCCCTGCCTGCTGATGAGGGTTCCCTCAGGGCCCAGCCTTGCCAGGAAGATGCAGAGGCCTGTCCCCAACATGCTGCCTTTTGTCCTCAATCCCCATTGCAGTTCCTTAAATATTTGTCTCCTTTATTCCACCTGGCATGGCACAGATCAAACACTGAACCCCATCCCAGCCTGCAGACACACCAGGCTCTGTTTTGCTGGCATTTCTGGCTGTGCTGGCGGCTCACAGTGCTCTCCGCCCTTTCTCTTTGGCAGATGGAGTATTTTGGGCAGATCTCCATCGGGACACCCCCCCAGAATTTCACCGTGGTGTTCGACACGGGCTCCTCCAACCTCTGGGTGCCTTCTGTCTACTGTGTCAGCAAAGCCTGTGGTGAGTGGGGAGCCCCTGACCCCAGAGAGGCCATGGGGACCCTCCTAACAGTGACAGAAATCCAGGGGTGAAAGCAGGGAGTGACAGCTCAGCAGGGGACAAATGTGGCTTTTTGGGGCTGTCAGTGATCAGCCAGCCCCAGAGAGCGCAGAGGGACCAGAGCATCCCTGAGCCCAGTAGGAATTGGATCCTGCAGGGAATTGCAAAATGGGAGTGGATCCCACAGGGAATTGGGAATGGGACTGGATCCTGCAGGGAATTGGAGAATGAGACTGGATCCCAGGGGGCAATTGGGGAATGGGTCGCATAGGGAGTTGGGGAATGGATCCCACAGGGAATTGGAGAATGAGACTGGATCCTGCAGGGAATTGGAGAATGAGACTGGATCCCAGGGGGGAATTGGGGAATGGGTCCCATAGGGAGTTGGGGAATGGATCCCACAGGGAATTGGAGAATGAGACTGGATCCTGCAGGGAATTGGAGAATGAGACTGGATCCCAGGGGGGAATTGGGGAATGGGTCCCATAGGGAGTTGGGGAATGGGACTGGATCCCACAGGGAATTGGAGAATGAGACTGGATCCCACAGGGAATTGGGAATGGGACTGGATCCTGCAGGGACTTGTGGAATGGGACTGGATCCTGCACGGAATTAGGGAATGGATCCCATAGGGAGTTAGGGAATGGGACTGGATTTCACAGGGAATTGGGGAATAGGACTGGATCCTGCAGGGAATTGGTGAATGGGGACTGGATTTCATAGGGAATTGAAGAATGGGACTGGATCCTGCAGAGAATTGGAGAATGGGACTGCTGGCTGTAACCAGGGACAGCAGTGCTCATCTCAGGACTCATTAAATGCTGCTGATCCTGCTGCCCCTAAGAGCTCTTGCACTCTTCATCAGAGTGAAATGGGAGAGGTTTTCTCCCCCCTCAAAACTCCAGCACATCCCTCAGCAGAGCCCCCATAACCAGGAGTTTTGGTGACACCACGCTGCACCATCATTTTGCCTCACTGGGGGTTCCTGGGGATTTCTGGTGACAGATCCCATCTCCTTCCCCAGCTGGGCACACCAAGTTCCAACCAACCCAGTCCAGCACCTACCAGGTGATCGGGACCCCCTTCTCCATCCAGTACGGCACCGGGAGCCTGACGGGGATCATCGGGTCTGACCAAGTGGCCGTGAGTGACCTTTGGGTTTTCCTGCTCTGGACAATTTCCTGGCACTCGGCCCCCCCATGGAACCCCCTCCTCCCTGCAGGTCGAGGGTCTGGCCGTGAGCAACCAGCAGTTTGCAGAGAGCATCAGTGAGCCGGGAAAAGCCTTCCTGGATGCTGAGTTCGATGGGATCCTGGGGCTGGCTTATCCCTCTCTGGCCGTGGATGGGGTCACCCCTGTCTTCGACAACATGATGGCCCAAAATCTGGTGGAGCTGCCCCTTTTCTCCGTCTACATGAGCTCGTACGGATGTGGATTTGCTCTGGGATGCTGCTTGGAGTCTGGCATTGCTTTAGGGAGCTAAAATACAGATCATGAAGGGGGTTTGGTACCAGATTGAGCATCACAGACCTCTGGCCTTGCAGCATGTATAGGGAGAAAGTTGGGGTAAATTCGTGCTAAATGGACAAAATTCCCTCATGTCTCCTCCTCCTCCCAAAATTTGGTGGAGCTGCCTCTTTTCTCCATCTACATGAACTCATATGTACATGGCTTTCCTCTGGGATGTTTCTTGGAGTCTGGCATTGCTTCAGAGGGAGAAGGAAAGGCTGCTAAAATACAAATCATAAAGGGGGGTTTGGTACCAGATTGAGCATCGCAGACGTCTGGCCTTGCAGCATGTGTGGGGAGAAAATTGGGGTAAATTAATGCTAAATGGACAAAAATCCTTCATGTGTCCTTCTCCTCCTCCTGCCTGCAGGAACCCTGAGTCCCCCCAGGGAGGAGAGGTGCTCTTTGGGGGCTATGACACCTCCCGCTTCACGGGCACCCTGAACTGGGTGCCAGTCACCCAGCAGGGCTACTGGCAGATCCAGCTGGACAAGTGAGTGCTGCTGGGCAGGGAGGGAGGGCAGGGCAGGGCAGGGCAGGGCTGGCAGAGTGTGTAAAACCCCTCCTGCTCCTTCTCTTGCAGCATCCAGCTGGGTGAGACAGAGACCTTCTGTGCCAACGGCTGCCAGGCCATCGTGGACACCGGGACGTCGCTCATCGTGGGTCCCACCAAGGAGATCAAAAAACTGCAAAACCTCATTGGGGCTGTGTCTGTGGATGGAGAGGTGAGAGCCAGGGTGGGGACAGGAGGGGACAAAGCCTTGGGGACCTTTCCCTGCTGGAAGGGACCCCCTGGGCAGCCCCTGAGCCCCCGGCTCTGTTCCAGTATGCCATAGAGTGCAGCAACCTCAGCGTGATGCCCAACCTGACCTTCACCATCAACGGGCTGCCCTACACGCTCAGCGCCCAGGCTTACACCCTTGTGGTACGGCTGTGCCTCCCCCAACCCCAAATCCCAGCTGCTCCAGTGGCAACTGGGGCCCAGCCCCACGCCAGGAGCTGGCAGTGTGTCCCCAAGGGTGACAAACCCTGCTGGTTTCTGCTTCACTGCCATTCCTGGGTGTTTCCATGTGCATGAGGCTCTCGGCTTCATCCCCAGCTTTGCTTTCCACTTCTCCCCCAGGAAGATGCTGATGGCATGACCTTCTGCACCAGTGGCTTCCAGGGCAGCGACATCCCCCCTCCCACAGGACCCCTCTGGATTTTGGGAGATGTTTTCATCCGTCAGTTCTACTCCGTCTTTGACCGGGGGAATAACATGGTGGGCTTGGCCCCTGCTGTCCCTTAGGGCTGTGAATCCGTGGGGCAGGAGAGGAACGGACCCTGGCAGGGCAGTGGATGTCACCCTGTCCTCCTCAGTGTCCCCAGGGGGATGAAGACATCCCCAGGGATGCAGTGAAGAGTCCAGCAGAGGTTCAGTCCACACCAGGACACTGTGATATAAAAATGTCTCGGGCAGCTCTGTGATCTGCTCTGCACATTTTCTCTTTTTAAATCCTGAGCCAATAAAAATGTCAATAAACCCAAACTCCTCATGCTTCTGTCAGCAGCAGCCCTGCAGAAACCCTGCACATCTCAAAGGTTTATGGTGGGGGTTAAATCCTTCTGGCCCATGTCCTGCTCTCCTCCCTGGGTGATCCATGGCACTGGGATTTCCACAGGGGCAGAAAGAAGGGGAAGCTTTGCCCAGGTAGAGCAGAAATCCCTGGAAGTGGCTGTGGCCATCCCAGGAGCAGGGCAGGGGCACGGGGAGCACTGGGAATGCACCTTTCCTCAGCTGGGGCTGGTAAACAAAAAGGAAACAAGGAGAGTGGAAAGACCCTGGGGCTCTTTCTGTGCCACAAAACTCCCGGAGGCACCGGTGATTTCCATTTGATTCCTTTGGGGAACTCACAACAAACTGTGCTTGGTGGGCCCTTGAAGCAAAAAGGGCAAAGCAGCTGCTGAGGGCTGGCAAAGCAAAAAGGGCTGACTCAAAGCCTGGGGGGCTGTGGGGGGCTGCTGGCCATGGGGGTCCCCAGGAGTCACCGTGGCACACGTGACAGAGTGTGACAGTGCACGAGTGGCAGTGGCTCACGAGTGATGCGCCCTGAGGCAGCGAGAAAGGGAAGCACAGAAATGTTATTTTTATCCAGGCCTTTGCTCTGGTTTCCCCACTGACCCTGAAGCGAGGCCAGCAGTGCCAGGGCTGGGCTGCTGGAGTGTAGATGTCCCAGCCCAGCCTGGTGGCTGCTCCATCCCTCCCAGAGCAGAGCAGCTTCAGGGCTGGTCTGGGAGCTCTGGAATACTCACGTCTGCTTGTAAACTTTGCGGCTGAGCTTGTGGTTTGCAATAAAAGGAGATATCGGCCTTACGCAGAGGCACTGATTGTGCCACTGACCAGCGTGGGCTCTGTGACGTTTCCTGTGTTGACTTTACCCCTGCTGCAGTCCCAGATAAGGTGCTGGGGCTGCTGGACAAAGTTCTCCTGTCCCTCTTCCACCTTAACCCTTAGCACGCCAAGGTGCTGCTGAGCACGAGCCCAGGGGCTGGGGGGAGCATCCAGCTCCCCCAGCATGACAGGGGCCACCCAGTGTCCCCAAAGAGCAGCTGGCAGGGAGGGCTGGCCTGGCCTGGAGTCACCCAGGACTGCTCTGGTGCTTTGTTTTTGGGATCTCAAGGCATTCTGTGCCCTCTTGACAGGTTTGGGGGGGAAGCTGCTCAAACAAATACAGGCATCCCAATAAAAAGTGACCCTGCTGTCCCCTATGGAGGCTGAGCAGTGCAGGGAACGCTTGGATGCCCTTTGCTTCCTTCCCTTTCTCTCACTCTTACAGCCCTGCAGGGCACAGACCATCCTCTCCTTGTCCCCATCAGCCTGTCCCCCGCTGTGCCAGCCCCAGCCTGGGTTTCATCACTTTCCTCACCGTCACAGGCCACAAACCCCACGCCTTTTCCTCAGAACTGCTGACGCGGGGGAGCAGCCAGGACAGAACTGCAGCTGCGGTCACTGGAGCTGCAGAGCGACGCCTTGGCCACCACCTCCTCCCCACCACTGCTCCCACGGCCTTCATCCAGGCAGAACCTCAGCCCAGGGGGGATTAGGAGAGCGGGAGCTTCGGGAAAATCCCTTTTCCTGTGAAATCAAACAAAAGGCTGATGCACCCTGGTGGGTACAGCCACCCTGGCCAAAAGCAGAAGTGGCCGTGGGCATCAGCTGCAGTTTGGGATTGACCACAAACCCCAGCCCCAGCAGCATGGAGAGGCTTTGATCATCTGATGGGGTGAGCAATCCCCCATCCCACCAGGGACACGCGAGAGGAACGAGGGCAGAAGTTGTTGTGGGGAGAGGTTGAACAAGAAATTCTCTGTGCAGGAGCAAAGGTGAAGCAGGATGGTGAAAAGGGGCTGAAAATGGGGATAAGGAGAGAGCTGCTCCAGGGAAATGTCAGCCTTTTACCCACCACTGGTGAGAACTGGCTCAGGTTCTTCTGCCTCAGCCCAGCTCCTCCCAGCACCTGCCCTCTGGGGGGAAAAACAGATTTTTCTGGCCAGACAGGTCCCAAAATTACACCTGGAAAAGAGGGGGAGGAAGGTTTGTCCTGCTGGGTGCAGTGATGCTCCCTGAGATCCCATCAGGGTCTGCAAGGGGGGAAAAATTCTACAAAAATGCTGTGAGTGAAAAAGCAAAGGTCAGTGGTCTTGGAGGGATCCCAAAACCTGGGCACGGGACCACCATCAACTGGGGGGCTGCTGGTTCAGGATGAGGGAGGGTTCACAGGTGGGGGACACCCCACTCCCTCTGCAAAGCCCAAATCCTACAGAATGCTTGACAAAGGCACAGAACCTGCCCTGGCACGCTGGGGAGCAGAGCTCTGCCTTTGCAGCCGTGGCCAAGCAGGTTCTCCCACTCCAGAGAGCCCTGGGCACCCGCCTGGTGCTGGGATTGCTCCAGCTGAGATCCCCAAAATCCCATTTACTGATTGAACACATCCTCCTGCAGACCTCACCAGCTCTGTCCCCTGTTTTGGGGGTGTTTTTGGGGTGTTCTGTGGGTGCTGGGTGGGCTGGGGGCTGCAGGGATGTGACATGAGGGGCTGGAAATGCTCGTGATCCCCACCCTGCCTGGAAAAGGAGACAAAGCCACACATCCCAGCCGCTCCTCACTCGTGCCCATCTCCCAAATCCACTTATCCTATCTCACGATATCAGAGCAAAGCCCGCCATGGCTCCAGGGATGCTGCCACAGCCCCGCCCGGCTTTTGTCCTCACCACTCAACAATTCCCCGGCGGGAATTGTTGAGATAAAGGGTCAGAAAACCTTTTTAAAGGGCTGTGGCAGAAGGAAACCGAGGGGATTCTGAGCCAGAGGAGAAGCCAAAAGTCCATCCCAAACTCCAGAACCGTGTTCTCCTTCCCCATCGGAGCCCGAGCCGGGGACACTCGGCAGATCCACTGACACCCCAGCGCCCGCCCGCGGCTCCTGCAGCATCTCGGCCCCTTTGTGCTGATGTCACGGAGCGGGGCCCCGGAGCCGCCTTCCCCGGGAGGGCCGGGATCGGCCGCCCCTTCCCGGATCCTCCTCTCTCGCCTCTCCCATCGCCTGCCCGGGCCGGCTGCAGCGGAGCCGGGAGCTGCCCCTGCCCGGCAGGTGAGCGCTCCGCAGGTGAGTCCCGGGGGCCGCGCAGAGCCGCGGAGCAGCAGCGAGGGGAAGGAACTCCATTTTGAGTTTAGAAACATCTGGAGTCCCCAAAAGCTGGCGGAAGCAGCGGGAAGTTTGTGTGTGGCTGTTCCTGTGCCCGGGATGATGCCCGCGGCTGGGCACGGAGGGCAGGGGGGCCTGGAGCCTGATTTCAGAGCCGATTTTCAGAGCTGATTTTCAGAGCTGGGAGTTCCTCGCTGGTGTTCCAAGGGGGAATGGCGCAGGGCCGGCCAGCGCATCAGGGAAAAATGCAGGGATGAGGCTGCCAGCGTTTCCATCCGTGCCGTGGGCATGGGGCTGCTGCGGCTGCTGTGGGATGCTGGTGCCACCTGAGGGGGTTTCAGGGCTCCTGGCCAGGCTCAGAGCATGTGGGGACACTGGGACATCATGGGGACACATCCATTTCGGGGTGCTTCTGGGCGGGGATGCTTTCTGGGCTGTGCTTGAGGCATCGAGGAATTCCTTCTGGCTGGGGTCTTCTTTAATAAATTTAATTTTCAGCAGGACCCCAGGCGTGCGTGCCAGGCCCGGGGGGAGGGACTGCGCTGGAGAGGGGGTGGGAGAAGCAGGGAAGCGGCCCCGGGCAGCTTTGAATGGTGATGAAGCGGCGAGTCCGGGCGTGCTGCGGCTCCTCGGGAGCGGGCGGGGACGGGGGCCGGGCTTGGCATGGGAGGGTTTTTCTGTGCTGGCATGGCACGGGCATGATGCTGGCACGGTGAGGGCACAGCCACCCCCATGTGGGACAGCACCCCAAAGCTCACCCAGGTGCCATCCCCACAGCCCCTGTGCCCCTCTCGCCCCCAGCGCCTGTCCATGGATGCCAGCAAGAAGGTGGATCTGAAAATCATCATCATCGGAGCTCTGGGGTAAGGAGCTGGCGAGGGAGGGAAGCCCTCTGAGTGTGCCGGGTGCCCCCTGAGCTGGGCAAAGCCTCACCACGTCCCTTTGCTCGTCCCCAGCGTGGGCAAGACCTCCCTGCTGCACCAGTACGTGCACAAGACGTTCTACGAGGATTACCGCACCACGCTGGGCGCCAGCATCCTCACCAAGGTCCTGCCCGTGGACAGCACCCCCCTGAAGCTGCAGGTGAGCGGGGTGAGCTGGCACTGCCCGCTGTGCCCACCCTGACCCCAGCTGTGTGTCCCAGCCTGGCCTGCTGGGCCCAAGTGCCACCGCGGCCATGAGGTGCAGAGCTCAATTATCAGGGCTGATTTTTAGAGCTGATTTTCAGAGCCCAAATTTCAGAGCTGATTTTCAGAGCCTGATCTTCAAGCTGATTTTCAGTGCTTGATTTTCAGAACCTGATTTTCAAGCTGATTTTCAGAGGTGATTTTCAAAGCCTGATTTTTACAGCCCAATTTTCAGAGGTGATTTTCAGAGCCCGATTTTTGGAGCCTGATTTTCAGCACTGATTTTCAGCGCTGATTTTCAGAGCCTGATTTTCAGAGCCCAAATTTCAGAGCCGATTTTCAGAGCCTGATTTTTAGAGCCTGATTTTCAAAGCCCCATTTTTGGAGCCTGATCTTTAGAGCCTGATTTTCAGAGCCCAACTTTCAGAGCCTGATTTTCAGAGCTGACTTTCAGAGCCTGATTTTCAGAGCCTGATTTTTAGAGCCCAATTTTCAGAGCCTGATTTTCAGAGCTGATTTTTAAAGCCCCATTTTTGGAGCCTGATCTTTAGAGCCTGATTTTCAGAGCCTGATTTTCAGAGATAATTTTCAGACCCTGATTTTCAGAGGCTGATTTTAATAGCCTGATTTTCAGAGCCAAATTTTTGGGGCCTGATTTTCAAGCTGATTTTCAGAGCCCGATTTTCAGTG
This sequence comes from Zonotrichia albicollis, assembly GCF_047830755.1. NCBI lineage: Eukaryota > Metazoa > Chordata > Aves > Passeriformes > Passerellidae > Zonotrichia > Zonotrichia albicollis. The sequence continues at coordinate 3,662,722 of NC_133846.1, forward strand.
TCCAATTTTCAGCATCCATGACCTGCACTGGAATCCCACAGGAACTCTGTGGGCTCAGCACCCCCTGAAGCTGCTCCTGTGGGCTGCAGCACCCACCCTGCCCCTGTCACATCCCCTCCTCTGCCCTAGATCTGGGACACGGGGGGACAGGAGCGGTTCCGGTCCATGGTGTCAACCTTCTACAAAGGCTCGGACGGCTGCATGCTGGCCTTTGACGTGACAGACAGGGAGTCCTTTGAGGCCCTGGACAACTGGAGAGATGATTTCCTGGAGAAGGTCATCCCCAGGGAGCAGGATTTCCCCATGGTGGTGCTGGGGAACAAGATAGACCTCAGTGACCGGCAGGTAAGGGTGGAGCAGGGAGAGCAGGATCAGCAGTGCTGGGGTCACCACCCCTGCAGGGATTTAAAACTTGGACAGTTGTACTCTTGGGGACATGGTTTAGTGCTGGACTTGATGATCTTAAGGGTGTTTTCCAACCTAAACAATTCCATGATTGGGATGCTGTAGGGTGTTAATGGTTCTGAGGGCTGATCCTTCACCTCAGAATCAGCCCTTCCCTGTCCTCACCCAAACCAGAGCTCCAGGCAAGGAGCTGCCACCTCCCCCAGCACTCTGGGAGGGGATGAACAACATCCTCCTGCTGCCCTTTGGGGCACAGACTGTCCCCAGCAGGGGCAGCAGGAGTGGCAACCTCGGGCACTGCCAGCACCCCCTCACCCAGCAGTGCCTGGGTCGGTGAGGAGGGTCCCCTGTCCCATATCTGAACTGTGGCTCCATCCTCCCTCCCCAGCAATACCTGGATGGGTGAGGAGGATGCCATCCCTGAGCTGTGGCTCAGCCAGCAGTGCCTGGATGGGTGAGGAGGGTCCCATCCCTGAGCTGTGGCTTCATCCTCCCATCCCAGAAGTGCCTGGATGGGTGAGAAGGGTTCTCAGTCCCCTCCCTGAGCTGTGGCTCAGCCAGCAGTGCCCTGATGGATGGGGAGGGTCCCATCCCCTGTCCCCTCCCTGAGCTGTGCTTAGCCAGCAGTGCCCTGATGGATGAAGAGGGTGCCCTGTCCCATATCTGAACTGTGGCTCCATCCTCCCATCCCAGAAGTGCCTGGAAGGGTGAGGAGGATGCCATCCCTGAGCTGTGACTCCATCCTCCCATCCCAGCAATGCCTGGATGGGTGAGAAGGGTCCCATTCCCTGTCCCATCCTTGAGCTGTGGCTCCATCCTCCCATCTCACCAGAGTTTGAGGAGAGTCCCCTGTCCCATCCCTGAGCTGTGGCTCACCCAGCAGTGCCTGGATGGTTGAGGAAGGTCCCTTGTCCCCTCCCTGAGCTGTGGCTCCATCCTCCCACCCCTCAGGTGCCCAAGGAAACGGCCTCAGCCTGGTGCAAGGAGAAGGACATCCCCTATTTCGAGGTCAGTGCCAAGAACAACATCAACGTGGCCGAGGCTTTCGAGACGCTGGCGAAGCAGGCGCTGAGCACGGTGAGCACCCCTCGGCTCCGAGCTGTGCTGGAAGGGAATTTGGGGTAAAACCGGGATTAATCTGACACATCCTCCCGTGTGGAACAGCCCCTGCTGCAAGGGAGAGCCCCGGGAATAGAAACGCAGCAGTGTTTGACCCTAAATCAATAGGAGCCAGGAATTGCCGTGTGCTTTCCTGCAGTGATGAGGGCTTACAGCGCTCCAGCACTGTCCTCTAGCGGCCGTGCCACGGCGACATCGGTGTCCCCAAGCCCCGCGCTAGGTGGCTTTTGCTGCATTTTGCCCGTAGCCACAAACTCAGGGCTGAACCGTGGGGCTGGCTCGGAGCTGCTCTCGCTCATCCTCTCCCTTCTCCGCTTCTCTTTCAGTATAAAGGGATTTTGGAGAGTTATTTGACCGACTCCATCAAGCTCACTCCCAACGACAAGCCCAAGCAGAGATGCTGCTGACCCCACGGTGGAGCCCTGCCCGGGGTCAGTGCCCGCTGCCCACCCCAGCTGCCCACGGGGGCTGGCAGTGCCAGGGCTGGGCACACCGGGGCCATGCCAGGGCTGGGCACACCAGGAGCTGCCAGCTCATCCCTGGATTTGCTGCTTGCCACGGCTCTGGAGCTGCTCTCCATCACCTCGGTGTCATGGTGGTGTGGTGGCCCTGTCCCCATCCCCTCGATGTCCCTGCGGTGACGGTGCCAGGGGTGCGGGCACGGCTCCCGATGCCGCCCCTTGGCACCACGGTGGCCCCGTGGGTGCCAGGGTGTTACAGGCTGCCCTGAGGGGACACCTGGGGCTGGTGGCCTCAGCACAGGACCTGCCACTGTGGAGGCCATTACTCTGTGCCTCAGTTTCCCCTCCTCTCACGCATATCCCCCATCAAACACCTTCCCCCTCTCACCTCACAAGGGAGGATTCTCAAAAAAGCACTTTGTCAAGGGTACTCCCTTTTTTTTTAAAAGGAAATTAAATATTTCATTTTTATTTATATTGATGTGTTATAAAATGCTCCTCAAGTCCCACAGCAGGAAGGTGGGGTGGGGGCTCCCGACTTCCCTCTGAGTCTGTTCAGCTTCTCAGAGCTGGGGGACACATTTTAGGTCTGGGATATTTTATTTTATTTTATTTTATTTTATTTTTCATTATTTTTATTGTATTTTGTTTTGTTATTTGTTATTTTTATTTTATATTTTAATTTATTTTATATTATATTTTTATTATATATTTTATATTATATTTTTATATTTCATCTTTTATTTTGTTTTCTGTTACTTTATTTTGTTCTATTTTAGTTTAGTTTATATTTTATTTATTTTTTATATTTTATTTTTTATATTTATTTTATTTTATATTTTTATTATATTTTATCTTTTCTTTTTCCTTATTTTTATTGTATTTTGTTTTGTTATTAGTTATTTTTATTTTATATTTTTATTTATTTTATATTATATTTTTATTATATATTTTTATCTTTTATCTTTTATTTTGTTTTCTGATCATTTATTTTGTTTTGCTTTATTTTAGTTTAGTTTACATTTTATTTATTTTATTTTATTTATTTTTTTATTTTATTTTATTTTTATTTTCCTGTATAAATTTTGGGTCAGGGGAGGAGGAGGAGGTGCGAGGTGGGTGTGCAGTTGCCTGGCAGGGCAGCTGTCGGCAGAGGGAGCCCGCTGGGAGCAGATCCCGGCTCCCGCTTCCCCCCTGCCCCATCCCGGGCACCTTCCCGCCCGTGTCCCCGCTCCTCTGGGGCTGCAGCGTCCCCATGGACGGGCTCAGATCCCCAGGGAGGCCACCAAGGACCTCCTGGCCTCTGTCACCCCCTTAGACCCCCCCAGTGACTGCAGGGGTGCCACAGAGCGTCCTGCAGGCTGCCCTGGCACCGCCCGGGCTGCCCAGGGGGACAGCAGCCATCGGTGCCAGGGCAGGGCAGATGGGATCGGGATGGGTGAAACCTGAGCGGGGGCTGGGCACGGGGGGCGTGGGGGCTGCAGAGATGCGGCTGGAGATGGGGCTGGGGCTGGAAATGGGGATGGAGATGGAGGTGGAGATGGAGATGGAGATGATGGAGATGGAGATGGAGATGGAGATAGATGGAGATAGATGGAGATGGAGATGGAGATGGAGATAGATGGAGATAGATGGAGATGGAGATGGAGATGGGGCCGGGGCTGGAAATGCGGATGGAGATGGAGATGGAGATGGGGCTGGAGAAGGAGATGGAGATGGAGATGGGGCTGGAAATGGGGATGGAGATGGGGCTGGAGAAGGAGATGGAGATGGAGATAGAGATGGGGATGGGGCTGGGGCTGGAAATGGGGATAGAGATGGAGATAGAGATGGAGATGGAGATGGGGCTGGGGCTGGGGCTGAAGATGGGGCTGGAGATGGAGATGGAGACGGGGCTGCGCTGAAGATGGGGCTGGAGATGGGACTGGGGCTGGGGATGGAGATGGAGCTGGGGCTGGAGCTGGGGCTGAAGATGGGGAAATTTTCAGAGCCTGATTTTCAGAGCCCAAATTTCAGAGGCGATTTTCGGAGCTGGAGCTGGGGCTGTGGCTGCGGCTGTGTGTGGGGCGCCCGTCCGGAGAGAACGGACAGTTCAGTTCCCACCCTCGGACAGTTCCCACCCTCCTTACGCAACGCTCCGCCTGTTTATTTGGGCACCGGGCCGGGGAGAGGATTTGTCCCTTCCTATTGCGAGGAGAGGGCCATTAACTATTTCCTCCCCGCGTCCTGGACGCCCTTTCCCCACCCCATGCCTGCCCAGAGCCCCCCTCACACCCAGCACCCCCAGCCCACCCTGGCACCCTCGGGGCTGTTGGGACAGGGATGTTGGGCACTGCCCGTGCCAGCAGCGAGGTTGTTTCTCATCACACCCTTCTCCCAGCAGCTCCCAGCGCTGGCAAACAAAAACCTGATCTGTTTTAGCAGTTTGGACACCCCAAGCTGAGCAGGTCACACAAACGCCCTCAGGGGAGATGGAGCTCCCTGAGTGGGGCTGGGCACCTCTGGCACTGCCCAGGGCTGCTGTGGGGGCTGGAATGTGTGAGGGGCAGGAGCTGGAGCCAGGTGGGAGCTGCAGGCTTGGCTCAGGGTCCGGGTGGATGCTCTGGGCAGGGCTGGGGTCAGACCCTGAGCTGCAGGCAAGCTCTGAGCTGCTGGGTGTGTGACGGTGCTCACAGGGGTCTTTGGGTGAGGGAAGACACAAGAATTTGACTCTGTATTTCAGAAGGCTATATTTTACTCTATGTTTCATTTTATGGTGTATATTACATTAAAACTACACTAAAATAATAGAAGAATTTCATCTCAGAAGGTTAGCTAAGAATAGAATAGCAAAGAAAGAATGATAACAAAAGGCAGCTGTCTCGGACAGCTGGGCCTTGATTGGCTAGTAATTATAAACATCTAAGATGGGCTAATCAAAAATCTACTCGATGCATTCCACAGCAGCAGACAATCATTGTTCGCATTTTGGCCCTGAGGCCTCTCAGCTTCTCAGGAAGAAAAGAGCTTAAAAGAAAAATTTTGCATGAAAAGATGTTTGCGGCAGCTGGGCTCCACCTGAGCAGGGCCCCAGCACTCTGTGCATCATTCCAGACACGGGAATCAGGGCTGTGAAGGGGAATCAGGGCTGTGAAGGGGAATCAGGGCTCTGAAGGGGAATCAGGGCTCTGGAGGATGCTGCAGCCTCAGGATCTCCTGTGGCATCACCACCGTGCAGAAATCCTGGCCAGCACACCTCACGGATTTGAAAAACGCCAATCACTTGTTTTTAAATTTTTAAATGTTTAATAGTAATAAAATGGTTATGAAAATAGTCATACAATTAGAGGAATAATAATTTGGACAATTTGGATTAGGACAATATGAGATAACAAATACAAAGAGTTATGGACAGTCCGGGTACCTTTTCTGGGCAGCACGAGCCCCAAAAAGGACACAGTTAACAGAGGATTAACCCTTAAAAGCAACAGCCTGTTGCATATTCATACACCCCATCCATGATGCATAAATTCCATTCAAACACAGGATTCTGTCTGGGCAGTGTCAGCTTCTTCCTCTCAATCCTGACAGCGCCTTCGAGATGGGAAGAAGTTCATTTCTTCTGAAAATGGAGCAATAAATTCTCTTTCTCTGAAAGATTCAGGTGTCCTGTGGCTGCTACCTCACTGTGAGTCCTTTCTTTAAAAAAAGTATCCTACATAGCACAGTTTCTATTTTAACATTTTGTTATAACCTAAAACTGTATCTAACACACTACTTAAGAGAATTAACACAGCATCACTTTCTAACACAACACATACAATATTCATTTGAATATTTGCAAAAAAGCCAATCGTAAAACACACGCATTTTTCACAACAGATGTGCAGCGCCCTGCTGGAGCCAGCTACAGCCCTGCAGCTTTTTCTCCTCCCTCCATCCCTGTGAGCGGGGTGTCCGGGCAGCCCTGGCACAGCCAGGAGAGCGGGCAGGGTGGCACGGTGCCAGGCAGGATGCTGGCAGGAGCAGCCAGAGGTGCTAAGCTGGTAACACTATCCCGAAACCCGATAAAGGACAGGGGGAGGTTCGCAACACGTGGGATTAACAAGGTCAGCTCGAGATTTTTTCTCAGGGTGAAAATCAAAGGGGAAAATATTTGCCTTGTGTGACTCAGTGAGTTCCTGAGCAGCCGCCTGAGTTCCTGAGCTCACCCCAGCCTGTGGCCACTGCTGAGGAGCCAGACTGAGCCCTCCTGCTCAGTTTAATAACCAGAGACTCCCCAGCTGCTCTGCTGTCCCTTCATTCACCCATTGAAATGACAAAAATCAGTAAAATCCCCCTCTGATGCTGGTCACCAAACAGGGACCATCCCAACCCTCTTGCAGAAGATCTGCCCTCAGTATTTGAGGAATTACCACCCCAAACTCACCCCAAATCCCCAACTCCCAGTTTGCCTCGTTGTTCTGAGGCTCAACTGCCCCTGAGAGCTTTTCCCCACCCCTCATCCCACCTGCCCCGAAAGCCCAGCCTGTGCTTTGTGCTGCATGGTGAATCCTGCCCTGCTGAGCCCCAGCTGCTTCCAGGGGTGGCAGCAGGGCTGGAGAGGGTGGATTTGAATCACAAATCCCCTTGTAGGGCTGAGGGAGAGCAGCTCCTCCACTGCTCCTTCCCCAGGCACATTCCAGGTGCAGGCAGCAGTGCCCAAAATCACAGAATTGATAATTTAGGTTGGAAAAGCCCTCTGAGATCATCAAACCCACCATGAAATGATGTCCCTGAACGTCCACCTACACCAGCCTGTGGCACCTGCAGCTGGGTTGGATTTAATGCAAGAATTTAAATAAAGGCACTGGAAAATGCCTGAAAAAGCTGCAAAAAGAATCAGAATCCACCAAGTTTTCCTGTTTGGAAGGAGAAATCTCATTAACCTGGAGCTGGGACTGAGGGTAATGCAGCGGCTTCAGACGCATCCCAGGCACAGGCAGCAGTGCCCAAAATCACAGAATTGATAATTTAGGTTGGAAAAGCCCTCTGAGATCATCAAACCCACCATGAAATGCTGTCCCTGAATGTCCACCTACCCCAGCCTGTGGCACCTGCAGCTGGGTGGGATTAAATTCTTTTATTGAAATGCGAAAATATAAATAAGGACACTGGAAAATTCCCTTAAAAGCTGCAAAAAGAATCAAAAACTGCCAAGTTTTCCTGTTTGGAAGCAGAAATCTCATTAACCTGGAGTTGGGACTGAGGTTACACAGTGGCTTCAGCCACTTCAAAGCCGACCTGATAAACACGAGGTTCAAAGTTCCAGGTGACCTTCCAAAGGCGTCAGACGTGACAAACAAAGCCAGGGCATCACGCAAAGCTTTATCTGTGCCCCGTGGTGCCAGCGGGCCGCAGGGCAGCAAACACCTGCGGAGGTGCCAGCACAGCCCGCAGCACCGCGGCCACTCCTGGTGGCTGTCACCCGGCTGGGACCGGCTGGGGTGGTGGCCTGGCCTGTGGCACACCGGGATTCCTTCCCAAGAACGCTCCTGGGGCTGGGAATCACCTGAATTATTGCTGTCCCTTTGCTCAGTATGCCCCCAGTGAGGCTGTGGCACTGATGGGGTTGGTGTGAGTGTGAGTGTCCCCCCAAGGGGTGGGTGGCTGTCACAGACATCTTTTATGAAAAATCCTTTCCTTAGGATTTTTCTTCCTGAGAAGCTGAGAGGCCTCAGGAACAAAATGCAAACAATGATTATCTGCTGCTGTGGAATGCAACAGGTGCATCTGTGATTGGTCTCATGTGGTTGTTTCTAATTAATGGCCAATCACAGTCAGCTGGCTCAGACTCTCTGTCCGAGCCACAAACCTTTGTTATCATTCTTTGCTATTCTATTCTTAGCTGGCCTTCGGATGAAATCCTTTCTTCTATTCTTTTAGTATAGTTTTAATGTAATATATATAATAAAATAATAAATCAAGCCTTCTGAAACACGGACTCAGATCCTCATCTCTTCCCCAGTCCGAAAACCCCTGTGAGCACGGTCACAGCTGTCCCCAAAAGGGACGCACCAGCAGCGCAGGGTTGAAGCACAGCCATCCCCTCACCCTGTGCCCACCACCACAGCAGATGCTGGTGCTTCTCCTCCAGCCCAGCCCATGGGAGGTGCTGACCCCCTGTCCCACCCCAGAGGACACCATGTGTGGGGTCAGGGTCAGGACCGGGATTGGGGTCAGGATCAGGATCAGGATCAGGATCGGGATTGGGATTGGGATCAGGATCAGGATTAGGATCAGGACTGGGATCAGGATTGGGATCAGGATTGGGATTAGGATCAGGTCAGGATCAAGGTCAGGGTCAGAGCCAAAAGCAGGATCAGGGTCTGGGGCAGGATTGGGATTGGGATTGGGATCAGGATTAGGATTGGGATCAGGATCAGGATCAGGATTAGGATTGGGATCAGGATCAGGATCAAGGTCAGCGTCAGAGCCAGCAGCAGGATCAGGGTCAGGATCGGGACTGGGATCAGGATTGGGATCAGGATCAGGGTCAAGATCAGGATCAGGACTGGGATCAGAGTCAGGATCAGGATCAGGACCAAGATCAGGATCGGGATTGGGACCAGGATCAGCATCAGGATCAAGGTCAGGACCAGGACCAGGATCAGGATTGGGCCCTGCCAACCTGGCACGGGGCTGCCCCCCTGTCCCAGCCCTCCCTGGCAGAGCCCCCCAGAGGTGCTGGGCCCTGTGGAGAGGCCATCCGTGATAAACAGCACAGAGAATAGAAAATTTCAGTTTTCCCAAGGTGCTGAATGGAGTTCAAAGATTAAATACTTCAAACTGTGTTGGAATGATTATTCTGGCCCATTTTGGTGTCACCAGGGCAGCAGCAGAGCCCCCCTCAGGCCCTGGGTGAGGCTCAGGGCAGTGAATCCCTCTCCCACCAGGTTCCAAATGCTTTATTTAACTTTAATGCCCTTTAACCACCCACACTTTCAGGGCTCAGCTGCTCCCTGGCCTCATGGCACTCCTAAAACTCCTCAAAAAGTTAAAGCAGGCAGAGCTTTCATCTGAAATCTGCCTGCTGATCTCTGACCAGGGGCGACAGGGCCTCCTCCTGCTCCAGCTCCTCACGTCCAACACCTGAGCTTCTCTGCAGGCATTGACCTCAGAGCCCTGAACAATTTCAGCTTCATTTCAGGCCTTATCTCCCTCCCATCGAAGCCTTTGGGCCTTAATGAGTTGCCCAAGGGCACAGGGCAGCAGTGATGGGACCACAATCACTTTCCCCCTGAGGAAAGCCACACGTTCTCCTCCACACACCTTCCCACTTCTTTTTTTTTGAGGGAAAATTCCTCTTTCTCTTTTTATTTTTTGCTTTTTTTTTCAGATTGAGGAACCTCCCTTCAGAGGAATTCAATGCTTTAAGTGAAAAAGCCTCCTTGGGGTTGGCTCTGCTGGGTCGGGGTGGGCAGAAAGCCTTGAGGGGTGGGGGAGGCAGTGCCTGGAGCAGCCCCCAGCCCCAATTCCAGGAGAATGGGATGGGATGGGAGGCTCCACATGGCCCCCCCTTGGCCTGGGGGCTCCCCCAGACCCTCAGGGCAGGAATTTTGGGCGCTCCCACCCAGCCCCAGGAGCTGCTGGTGTCCCCAGGCCTCGGGCAGACCTTGCTGAGTGCATTTGCAGGCAGATATCTTACACCTATTTTACAAATAAGATAAGAGCCCTTGCTCAAGGTGACCTGAGGGCTGTCCAGAGAGCACGGGCCAGTCCCAGGTGAGGACACACAGCCCCTGCCAGGTGCTCAGGATTTTTTGGGGTGGTGACAATTCCTCTGCAGGTCCTTGTGGTGCTCCAGGCAGGAATTTGGGGTGGTGGGCTTGGCTCTGACCACCAGAACATGCCCTGCTCCCCAAACCAGGGTTAGGATTAGGGTTAGGGTTAGGTTTAGGGTCTCACCTCACAAATCCTTCAATGTGGGGATGTGCCCAAGCTCCAAGTGAAGAAGAGGGGCTGTGACAGGGCTGACCCCACAGCCACATGTGGGTGACACGGTCCCAGAAAGAGGGTGACTCTGGAGATGTCCCCAAGGGCTGGGGCAGGCTGGAAAGGCCCTGAGCAGGAATTGTGCCCCAACAATCCCCTCAGAGACAAACCCCAAAACCAACCCCAAAACCCCAGCCCTGAGAGCTGCAGGGCCCCAAAAGGCACCACGGGGGCAGCTGGAACCTCCCGGAGCCTTCCTGCATTCCAGCCTTCATTTTGGGGCTGTAAATAACCCTGCGGCCTCCCCTGGCACGGGCTGTTCCTCATTCCTGCCCGGATCAGCCCCTGTGCCAGCAGGGGTGGCGCTGGGCAGGGTGGCAGTGCCAGCGGGGCCTTTCAGGTGGCAGCTCTGGCACCACGGGGCCACCAGGGCAGCCCTGCCAGAGGGATGGTGGCACCCAGCCCGGGCCCTGCATTGCTGGCAGAGCAGGAAATGGTGAGAACCAGCCCTGGGAATGTCAGATGTGAAAAATTTATATTTTATGAATGGCTTTTTGCAAATATTCAAATGAATATTGTATGTGTTGTGTTAGAAAGTGATGCTGTATTAATTCTCTTAAGTAGTGTGTTAAATATAGTTTTAGATGCCAAAAATTTGTATTTTGTGATTGGCTTTTCGCAAAGATTCAAATGAATATTATATGTGTTGTGTTAGAAAGTAAAGCTGTATCAATTTTCTTAAGTAGTGTGTTAAATATAGTTTTAAGTTATAAAAAATGTTAAAACACAAACTGTGCTATGTAGGATACCTTTTTTAAAGAAAAGACTCACAGTGACATAGCAGCCACAGGACACCTGAATCTTTCAGAGAAAAAGAATTTATTGCACCATTATCAAGAGAAATGGACTTTTCCCACCTTGAAGGCGCTGTCAGGATTCAGAGGAAGAAGCTGACACTGCCCAGACAGAATCCTGTGTTTGAATGGAATTTATGCATTGTGTATGAGGTGTATGAATATGCAACAGGCTGTTGTTTTTAAGGGTTAATCCTCTGTTAACGTGGGTCCTTTTTCAGGCTTATTTTGCCCAGAAAAGGTACCAGGACTGTCCATAACTCTTTGTTTCTATTGTCTCATATTGTCCTAATTCAGTTTGCCCAAATTATTATTACTCTAAGTATATTACTATTTTTATAACCATTTTATTGCTATTAAACTTTTAAAATTTTAAAAACAAGCGATTGGCGTTTTTCACACCAGAGCTCTGTGTGGTGCCCGTGGTGGCACTGGCAGTGCCAGCCCTGCCCACCCTCGAATGGCCACCTCGTTCCTGTGGGAATTTGGCAGCACAGACCTCTGCTTTCCCACCTGGCTGAGGGATTTGAAAGGCTCCTGAAGGGACAGACAGAGAGAGAGGAAAGCAGGACACCCCACCTGTGGGGCTGGGATCCATGGGATGGGATCAATGGGATCAATGGGATCAATGGGATCAATAGGATGGGATCCATGGGATGGGATGGGATGGGATGGGATGGGATGGGATGGGATGGGATCAATGGCATCAATGGGATCAATGGGATGGGATCCATGGGATGGGATCAATGGGATGGGATGGGATGGGATGGGATGGGATGGGATGGGATGGGATGGGATGGGATAGGATGGGATCAATGGGATCAATGGGATCAATGGGATCAATGGGATGGGATCCATGGGATGGGATCAATGGGATGGGATCAATGGGATCAATGGGATCAATGGGATCAATGGGATCAATGGGATGGGATCCATGGGATGGGATGGGATGGGATCAATGGGATCAATGGGATCAATGGGATCAATGGGATCAATGGGATCAATGGGATGGGATCCATGGGATGGGATCCATGGGATGGGATCAATGGGATGGGATGGGGTGGGATCCATGGGATGGGGATGGGGATGGGTTGGGATCCATGGGATGGGATGGGATCAATGGGATGAGATCCATGGGATGGGGATGGGATCAATGGAATGGGATCCATGGGATGGGAATGGGGATGGGATGGGATCCATGGGATGGGATCAATAGATGGGGATGGGATGGGATCCATGGGATGGGATGGGATCAATGAAATGGGATCCATGGGATGGGATCCATGGGATGGGATGGGATCAATGGGATGGGGAGAGATCAATGGGATGGGATGAGGATAGGGATGGGGATAGGAGGAAAGGATGGAGAAAGGAAAGCTACCTGCAGGTCCCATCACAACCTGAGCACCAACCCCTCTGCCCAGGGCATGGCTGTCTGTCCCTGCTGCCCCCAGCCTCGGCCTCTCACAGAATTATCACCACTGAATTATCACCACTGAATTATTACCACTGAATTATTACCACTAAATTATTACCACTGAATTATTGCCCCGTTAAGTGCAACATATCTGCTAAAATTAATCATCTGCAAACAAATCCACACATTCCAGCCAGTGGAATGCTGCTATCAGGCCGGGAGATAACCAGCTCAGCACTCTGTGCAGCCCAGGCTGACCTGGGGAGTCCCTGGCTTCCATGTCCCAGTGCTCCCCATCTTCCCTGTGCTCCCCAGACACTCCTCCCTGCCCTGCACACCAGCCTGGGTGTTCTGGTGGTGGTCACATCCTCAGGCCACACGTGGGGAGAGCAGAAAGAGGCAGAATGGGTTGTATTTATAATTCCTGAAAATGGAATTTGCCCAGGACTGCGCCTCCCACACCAGAAATGCCCCAGGACCGTTGGTGGCTGCACAGGGCTGGGTTCTCTGCAGGGCAAGACCTCGTTTTATCCCGATCACACCCAGCAGGACTTTGGAATAGCAGCTCCAGCAGGAAACAAAAGGGGATCCCTCTGCGCAGGAGGGACAGCGGGGCTGCCACGGGACAGGGAGAGCCTGGTGTAAATCATTCCCTTTGGAAAAACAACCTCACACATGACTGAGAACTTCACTGGGTTTTGGGAGTGCTGGGGGGACAAAAATCCAGCCAGCCCTGCCAGCATCCCAGTGCAAACCCCAGCCCGTGCAGCAATCAAAAAAATAAAGCTAAATTTTTTAACTCATGCAGCTGTAAAGAAGCAGAGCTTTATAAATGTAAATATGACAAGAGGTTGATAGAAACGACATCGACAGATCCAAAAGATCTGATCACTGAGCCCCTTTGGGGTGGTTTTGTGTCCCAGTGTGCCCAGAGAGCAATTTCCTGCCTGTGCCAGGGGTTGGTGGCATTCCATGGACCTGGCGGGGACCTTGCTGTGCCCTCCCTGTGCCTGGTGCACAGAGCAGCTCCGAGGATGAGCAGCACCAGCTTTGGAATTTCACCTTTTGTCTTTCTCCCGTGGAGCCTCTCCAGGAAAAATGCCTTTTGCTGCTGGCAAAATTCCCTTTGGGCATGAACGCTGCAGCTAATTAACCCTGGAAGTTAATTAGCACCATCTAGGATGCTGCTCCCCCTCTTTCCATGGTGCAGGATCCCCATGGATGCTGGAGCTCTGTGTTCCTGGGATTTGCTGTTGTGAAAAATGCGTATTTTATGATTGGTTTTTCACAAATATTCAAATGAATATTATATGTGTTGTGTTAGAAAGTGATGCTGTGTTAATTCTCTTAAGTAGTGTGTTAAATATATTGGAATATTTACCAATGGTAAATGGAGGTATTGGAATATTTACCAATGGGAAAAATACAGTATCGGAATATTTACCAGTATTGGAATATTTACCAATGTCTATTACACTAATACTATATATTAAAACTATACTATATATGTGGAAAATGTGCATTTTATGATTGGCTTTTCACAAATATTCAAATGAATATTATATGTGTTGTGTTAGAAAGTGATGCTGTGTTAATTCTCTTAAGTAGTGTGTTAAATATATTGGAATATTTACCAATGGTAAGTGGAGGTATTGGAATATTTACCAATGGGAAAAATACAGTATCGGAATATTTACCGGTATTGGAATATTTACCAATGTGAAAAATGCAATATTGGAATATTTACCAATGTCTATTACACTAATACTATATATTAAAACTATACTATATATGTGGAAAATGTGCATTTTATGATTGGTGTTTTGCAAATATTCAAATGAATATTGTGTGTGTTGTGTTAGAAAGTGATGCTGTATTAATTCTCTTAAGTAGTGTGTTAAATATAGTTTTAGGTTATAACATAATGTTAAAATAGAAACTGTGCTATATAGGATATTTTTTTCCAAAAGAATGGACTGGCAGCGAGATAGCAGCCACAGGTCACCTGAATCTTCCAGATAAAGAGAATTTATTGCTCCTTTATCAGAAGGAACGAACTTCTTCCTGCCTCGCTCAGGTCAGATGATGCCATCAGAATTAGAGGAAGAAGCTGGCACTGCCCAGACAGAATCCTGTGTTTGAATGGAATTTATGCACCATGGATGGGGTGTATGAATATGCAACAGGCTGTTGTTTTTAAGGGTTAATCCTCTGTTAACGTGGGTCCTTTTTCAGGCTTATTTTGCCCAGAAAAAGGTACCAGGACTGTCCATAACTCTTTGTTTTTATTGTCTCATATTGTCCTAATTCAAATTGTCCAAATTATTATTACTCTAATTGTATTACTATTTTTATAACCATTTTATTGCTATTGAAATTTTAAAACTTTAAAAACAAATGATTGGTGTTTTCCACACTGTGACAGGAGCCTCTGGAACACTCATGGGCTGCTCCTGCTGCCGTGCCACCCTTCCTGTCCCACAGGGCTCTGCTCATATCAGCCTGTCCTGTAAAAAAAAACCCCTTTGGATATGAGTTACTAATGATATTTACAGGATAACTGCTGGGCAATGATTACCTGTGCGGGTCAGATGGCAATGAATCAGCCCCTTCCCCCGGGCACCCTGGGCAGGGTGTTCCTCTGCACCGCCGATGATTGATTTCCATGCCATGAGCTTTCCTGGCAGGAGCTGCCGAGGCCTCGAGCGTGCTCAAATATTTCTTTTCAAGTCAAATTTAAAATGTAGGTCATAACTATAAAACACAGCTATAGATACTAAAATATTCCCAGAGATAACTGCTGTGTCCTGAGTCTGTTTAAAAGTCTAGAATTCCTGGTAAAAAACTTGTACACAACTGAGGTAAATGATATTTTCTTTTCAGATTAATTGTACTTATTAATATATATATAAATTAATATATATAAAAATAAATATATAAATATTTTATATATAATATAATATAATATAATATAATATAATATAATATAATATAATATAATATAATATAATATAATATAATATAATATAATATTATATTATATTATATTATATTATATTATATTATATTATATTATATTATATTATATATGCTATGTAGTATATATAGTATATAGTATATTGTATATCATATATCGTATACAGTATATAGTATATAGTATATTATATTAATATATATTATATAAATATAATGTATATAATATATTAATATATATTGCATTTATATATATAATACTTATTAATATATAATATACTTATTAATTATACTTCAGTCTCCTAATTATACTTCGGTCTCACCACCTCCACCAATTGATTTCCATAAGTCCTTAGAAAACTTAGAAAAGTTAAAAGTAATTTAACTTTTTTTGGTTCTATTAAAAAAAATAAAATTACAGTGACAAGAGTTATTTGCACTCCCTATTTTCTGAAAAGCCTGAGCATCAAACTTTACCTTGAATTTTGTTTCATGTCAAAATAAAGGAGAATTTTTAGGAGAATTGAAAGGAGAATTTAGGAATTTAAAGGAAAGTTTTTACTGTGGGAGCGAGCCCAGCCCGCACCGCTGCCTTCCCCCCTCCCCTCACATTCCCCGCCTGTCTGTCTGTCTGTCCATCTGTCCGTCTGTCCGCTCCCTTTTCCCGTCACATCTCGGTGACACCAGAGCCACCCTATTCAGCCTGCAAGCCAAGCTGAATTAATAGTTAGTTGATTGATAGTTAATTGATTATTTTTGAGTGTATCCAAAACAAAGAAACAGACAAAGCTGCCAGCATGGAAACTGATTAGAAAAGATACATGAAAATCTTTCTAAGCTAGACTACATGCATAAGTAAATCTGTATACGTGCCTTATTAAATTTCTGTAAAACTTTTGCCAATTATATTGCTGTTAATTGCTTTGCACCAATTAATATAATGTTATTGTGGTGTAGTTAATGACTTAAGATCAGGCTTTATTAAGAGTTTATAAACTGGAGAACACGCAGAATAAAAATCTTTTTTTCTTCCCGGCCCTGATCACGTGTGTGTGTGTCGTGTCTGATATATCAGTGACATCATCCCCGTGAACACCCCGTGCCAAGCCGCCCTTGGGGACAACGGGAACACGAGGGATCAATTCCTCCACGGCAAATTACCCCCTGCAGCTGCCTTCCATGGCCAATTCCCTCGGGGACGTGTCCCTGCTGATGTCCCTGTCCATGTCATCACCTGCAGCAGCCTGGCTGGCACCTGGCGCCTGCACTCTCGAATCCCCCTGGGAGAAGTCCAGGAGTCTGAGAGGAAAGAGAGGAGATCAGGATTCTGGAGAGGAGATCAGGATCCTGGAGAAGAGAGGAGATCAGGATCCTGGAGAAGAGAGGAGTCCAGGAGCCTGAAGAAGTGATTTCAGGATCCTGGAAAGAAGAGATCAGGATCCTGGAGAAGAGAGATCAGGATCCTGGACACGAGAGGAGTCTGGGATCCTGGAGAAGAGAGATCAGGATCCTGGAAAGAAGATCAGGATCCTAGAGAAGAGAGGAGATCAGGATCCTGGAGAAGAGAGGAGTCCAGGAGCCTGAAGAAGTGATTTCAGGATCCTGGAAAGAAGAGGAGGTCAGGATCTTGGAGAAGAGAGATCAGGATTCTGGACACGAGAGGAGTCCAGGAACCTGGAGAAGATATCAGGATCCTGGAGAGGAAAAGAATCCAGGAGCCTGGACAAGAGAGGAGTCTGGGAGCCTGGAGAAGGCAGGATTCCAGGATCCTGGAGAAGAGAGATCAGGATCCTGGAAAGAAGATCAGAATCCTGGAGAAGAGAGGAGTTCAGGCTCCTGAGAAGAGAGGAGATCAGGATCCTGGAGAAGGGAGATCACGATCCTGGAAAGGAGATCAGAATCCTGGAGAAGAGAGGAGTTCAGGCTCCTGAGAAGAGAGGAGATCAGGATCCTGGAGAGGAGATCAGGATCCTGGAGAAGAGAGATTTGGATCCCGGAGAAGAGAGGAGTCTGGGAGCCTGGAGAAGAGAGATCAGTATCCTGGAAAGAAGATCAGGATCCTAGAGAAGAGAGGAGATCAGGATCCTGGAGAAGAGGAGTGCAGGAGCCTGGACATGAGAGGAGCCCAGGAACCTGGAGAAGAGAGAACTCCAGGATCCTGGACTCCTCTCATGTCCGGGATCCTAGAGAAAAGAGGAGATCAGGATCCTGGAGAAGACAGATCAGGATGCTGGAGGAGAGCATCAGGGTCCTGGCCCCAGCTCAGCACGGTGATGCTGCCACGGGTTGGACACGATGGCAGCACGGGATGAGTGTCATCCCCTGCTCTGAGCTGCCTGCTCCCTGACCTGTCCCAGGAGCTTTTCCAGTTCCGAACGCTGCCTCTCCCCAAACCCTGGCGGCTCCCACGCCAGGAGACCGAGCAGCACCTCAGGGAGCACCTCAGGGGTGGCTGCGGAACTGCAGCTCCGGCCCCTCCCTGCCCAGCGCTGTCCCCGCCAGGGGGATCACACGAACCTGTCACACAGCCTGCCAGGCTGACGGCAGATATCCCCGAGAGCTGCCAGGAGCCTCAGTCCCCTCTGTTCCCCGCTGCTCTCATCCCTTTGAACCCGGCAGTGACAGAGGCTCCGCTCCCCGCTGCCCAGCGCCCCAGCGCTGTCCCCACCGGGGGGATCACACGAAGCTGTCACACCCCGAGAGTGGCCAGGTGCCCTCCAGGCTGATGGCAGGTATCTCCTGCACATCCTGAGAGCTCCCAGGAGCCCCAGTCCCGAATTTCCACCCTGCTCCCCGCTGCTCCCATCCCTTTGAACCTGGCAATGAACGGAGGCTCCGCTCCCCGCTGCCCAGCGCTGTCCCCGCCAGGGGGATCACACGAACCTGTCACACCCCGAGAGTGGCCAGGTGCCCTCCAGGCTGATGGCAGATATCTCCGAGAGCTCCCAGGAGCCTCAGTCCCGAGTTTCCCCTCTGTTCCCTGCTTCTCTCATCCCTTTGAACCTGACAATGAACGGAGGCTCCGCTCCCCGCTGCCCATCGCTGTCCCCACCAGGGGCATCACACGAACCTGTCACACCCAGCGCATGGCCAGGTGCCCTCCAGGCTGCTGGCAGATATCTCCCGCACATCCTCGAGAGCTCCCAAGAGCCCCAATCCAGAATTTCCACCCTGCTCCCCGCTGCTCCCATCCCATTGAACCCGGCAATGACGGAGGCTCCGCTCCCCGCTGCCCAGCGCTGTCCCCACCAGGGGGATCACACGAACCTGTCACACCCCGAGAGTGGCCAGGTGCCCTCCAGGCTGATGGCAGATATCTCCGAGAGCTCCCAGGAGCCTCAATCCCGAGTTTCCCCTCTGTTGCCTGCTCCTCTCATCCCTTTGAACCTGACAATGAACGGAGGCTCCGCTCCCCGCTGCCCATCGCTGTCCCCACCGGGGGGATCACACGAACCTGTCACACACCGAGCGTGCCGAGGTGCCCTCCAGGCTGATGGCAGATATCTCCTGCACATCCTGAGAGCTCCCAGGAGCCCAAATCCCGAGTTTCCCCTCTTTTCCCTGCTGCTCTCATCCCTTTGAACCCGGCAGTGACAGAGGCTCCTCTCCCCGCTCCCGGCTGCCCAGCGCTGTCCCCGCCAGGGGGATCACACGAACCTGTCACACACCCAGCGCATGGCCAGGTGCCCTCCGGGCTGATGGCAGATATCTCCCGCACATCCTCGAGAGCTCCCAGGAGCCCCAATCCCGAGTTTCCCCTCTTTTCCCTGCTCCTCTCATCCCTTTGAACCTGGCAGTGACAGAGGCTCCGCTCCCCGCTGCCCAGCGCTGTCCCCACCGGGGGGATCACACGAACCTGTCACACACCGAGCGTGGCCAGGTGCCCTCCAGGCCGATGGCAGATATCTCCGCTCCCGCACATCCCCGAGAGCTCCCACAATCCCGAGTTTCCCCTCTGTTCCCATCCCTTTGAACCTGGGCTCCGCTCGCCGCTGCCCAGCGCTCCCCGCCGGGGCCGGGCGCTGGCACAAAGCGCCCCATTGTCCATGCCGGAGCTCAAAGGCCGGGCAGACGCTGCCCACAGCCCCCACCAAAGCCTGTCCTGCTGCCCCCGGCCCGTGTTAGCCAGGCTGAGGTGAATATGGGTTATTGTCACCCCGAGCACCGAGGGACCCGCACAGGGGATCAAACAAGCCAGGCCGGAGCGGGAAGGGGTGGGGTGAGGGGGGACATCCAAAAAAGCTCTTCTCCCTCTTCAGATCTCCCCTTATCTCCCCTGGCTATCTCCTGAGCTTAGCCTGGGTGTACCTGCTCGCAATTACCTCCTCAGGCCAATCAGGCGCCGAGCACAGCCCTCGGTCCCCTTGACTGAGGTGATTTATAAATGACTCACGGGCTGCTCTGAGCGCAGACCTCTGCTCGGCTCCTGCAGCACCTCTCCTGCCGCATCTGCACCCTCCCGAGGCGCAGGTAACGCCAACAATCGCCCTCTTTGTCTGGGTGGGCGTGGGGGATTTACACTCCGCTTGCACAGCCACTGGGTGTGAAACGCACTATTTGGAGAACTGGTACTTCTATTTTCTCTCTTTTTATTTTTTCCCCTTCCTTTTTTTGCCCTCTTCTCTTTTCGCCCCTTCTCTTTCCCTCCCTTCTCTTTCCCTCCCTTCCCTTTCCCTCCCTTCTTTCACCAAGGGGATTTACAGCAGCAGATTTACTCAGGAATTAGCAACACCAACCATCCAGCAGCTTGATTTATGATGAAGAGAGAGGCTGGAAGAGCCAAATATGTGAATTAATTATTGCCAGAATAAATCCTGCCATCTTACCCTGTTGAGATGTGTGGAGGGATTTGCCTGATATCGGACAGGCAACTCTGATGAGAAACACTCAGTTTTTGGACCCTTGTTGTGACCAGAACTTTCTGTGCATGGGTCTGTGGAAAGTGAGGATGCTGCAGCCCAAATTGGGTGTTGCACATCCCGGGATGGAGGGGAGGGATGTGGAACCCAGAGCCTGGGGTTGGGAAGCTCTGGAATCCAGCCCAGGAAAGGGGATTTGGCTGCACAAGGCACCCTGGGCTCACAGTCAGGTTAGGGGGGAATCATTAAACTGGGAATGAGGAATGCTCCCAGACTGAGAGCTGTCACACAGACAGCTGTGAGCCCTGCAGGGTCTCCAGCTCCTCCCAGAGCCCTTTCAAGGGATGCTGAGCTCCCGTTTGGGCAGGATCCTTTGTATATAAACAAGAGGAAATATCCCCTTAATCTTGCCCCGTGGTGGAAAAGTGCAGCTCCCACAGCTGGGATGCTTTTTGCTCTGCCCTGATTAAATTTGTCCACACCTTGTTTGTAAGCAGGCTGGAGCCTGGAGCTGGGGACTGTCCTCCTTTCCCTCAGAGATAAGTGACATTGCAGTCACTTGTGACATTTGTCCTGGTCACGCCGTGTTTCTGCCCTGGCTCAGAGATTCTGTCCCATCCTCCTCCTCCGGGACAGGACGGACAGGCTGACCCCAAGGGTGTTTTTCCTTGTCCCAGAGTGGATCCACAGGGGAGGGAGCATGAGGAGGAGCGAGCTGTCAGCAGGCATCCCAGATCTGTGCTGGCAAGAACGCTGCAAACTTTATAATTCCTTCAGATTTGCATTGCCCACCTGCTCTCCGAGGGTCTGTGTGAGAAACAGGTGAAGAACAGAGACTGTGGCACTGAGGGACAGCAAAGCCTCACCTCTCCTTCCTCTAAATTCCCTTTCCAGTTCACTCCTGCCCATCCCAGCTGCCTTTTCCATGGGAAGGGGATGGACACAGCACTTCCAGGGGCTGGGCTGAGAGGCTGTTGGGGTCAGGCACTGCTCTGCACACTCACCAAGGTGGGGACAGCAGGGCAGGGAAGCTTTTGGGATGTCCATACAGACACACAGACCTTGGGATGGACATCCCCCAGCAGCACCCCAGGCCATGTGCCCGATGCCTCACCCCAGCCCAGCCCTTCCCCACAGAGCCACGGAGCTGGGGTGGGGTTGGAACAAATCAAACAAATCCCAGGAAAGTGGGTCCAAGCTGGGCTTTGCTGCCCTGCTGTAGTGCAGGGCACATCCCCGTGCCCACAGTTTGCTCCCTGACAGCAAAGCCCGGGAGCCGAGCTGCTGTGCATAAACATTTCACTTAACAAACACCCTGCGAGCCAAACACCTTGGCTTCACCCTCAGGAGCTGGCAGATGCCTGCGGATTTGATTATTCTGGTTACCAGGCACAGAGCTAGTTTGGTTAGGAACTCGTGTGGAGTGGGACATCAAACATTGGCACCGGCCCAGCAGCGGCAGCACGAGAGCTCTGCCCTCTGCCTGAGCTGGGCCGCGTCACTCCCAAGCACAAAAGGACCCTCTGCTCATGGAAACCACCTTGGAATGCTCCAAATATTGCATCTGAACGGAAAGGAAGCGTTGGTGGAATGGCTGCTGTTCCCTGGTGGAGGGGCAGGAGTGGGGAAGGGGCTGGGGGGCGCTGGGGGCACGGGGGTGGGAGGGGGGAGCTGGAGGGAAGCGGAGATGTCTGGAGATGTCTCCTCCTCCTCAGGACCCATTCCCTGCCTGCCCCAGAGCCCCTCAGCACCTCCCTGCAGCCCCTTCCTCCTCTGGCTCTTGTTCCACTGTGGTTCCTCCTGGAAAACGGACTGGAACAGCAAAGTTTTGACTGAATTTTATGGATTCTGGCATTCTGCCTTTCCTGAGGCAGGGATGTTTTTCATAACAGATTTATATGCTCTCCTGGTGTCTTTCTCTTCTATTTCTAATGGGTAAAGGTTCAGAAAAGGTTGAACCCCAGTGTGTGCCCAGTGCATGGCATCAACCCCCTGAATACATCCCCTGCCCTGCTTCTTCCCCCTCCCTGGATTACTGGCAATGACTTTTCCCCCCAAAATACTTGTGCACAAATGTGGGACTGTAGATGTGCCTTTATCACTGCCAGATTTTCTTCCTGAATCAGTTCTGTTGTAGGTGGGGCCTATGGTCACCCAGACCCAAGGAAAACAAAACTAAATCAACCAAATTCTGAGTGGGAAAAAGAATTTGTGCTCAAGTGTGCCAGCTGCAGAATCTGGGGTGCTTTGGTGGTCAGTTCCTGGTGAGGTCCATGAGCTGGACTCAGCTCTGAATACAGCCCCTGCTTCCCTGCCCCTGCTTCCTCCCCTCCCCACATTACTGGGAATGATTTTCCCCCCAAAATATTCGTGCCACAAATATGGGACTGTAGATCACTGCCAGCTTCTCCTCCTGAATCAGTTCTGTTGTAGGCGAAGCCTGTGCCATCCAGAGCCAAAGGAAAACAAAACTAAATCAAACAAATTCTAAATGTGAAAAAGAATTTGTGCCCGAGCTGAAGATTCTGGGGTTCCTTGGTGGTCAGTTCCTGGTGTGGTCCATCAGCTGGACTGGGTCCTGAATAAACCCCTCCTTCCTTTCTCCTGCTTCCTCCCCTCCCCACATTACTGGGAATGATTTTTTCCCCCAAAACACTCATGCCACAAATGTGGGACTGCAGATCACTGCCAGCTTCTCTTCCTGAATCAGTCCATTTGTAGGTGAGGCCTGTGGCCATCCAGAGCCAAAGGTAAAACAGAACTAAACCAACCAAATTCTGAGTGGAAAAAAGAATTTGTGCCCAAAAGGCCCAGCTGAAGGCTCTGGGGTCAGTTCCTGGTGAGGTCCATCAGCTGGACTGGGTTCTGGCACCTTCCCAGTGCCAGGAGGCTGCAGGGAGTGACCAGGGCGTGCGGGGGTGGATCTGCCAGTGCCCATGGCAGAGGGGAATTGTACAACATCTCCCGAAACACCTGAGCTGAGTGAGTGACAGCAGCAGCCTCCTGCTCCTCAGGGGAGATGGTGATGGGGCAGCATCTGGTGCTGCAGAGCCTGGCACTGGCACATCTGGCACTGGCACAGCTGGCACTGGCACAGCTGGCACCACCACATCTGGCACCCAAAGCACAGCCCTGTGCCAGGCAGGTCTCAGGGTAGAACTGAGGCTCCCCTGCTGACCCTGCCGGGCCTGGGGTCCCTCTGTCCCCGCCGCCCCAGGGCTCCTGTGGCACCTGAAGGCTCCAGTCCAGGGCCATGGGATCAAGACCTTGTCCTGGTGTTGCAACCAAACCCTTGCACCTGTGCCTGCGCTCTGCTGCTCTGGGGGACGGGGGGGAGCTGCTTTTATGGCCCTTCCTTGGGCAATGGGGCCGGGAGGGGCTGTTTTGGATGGAGATTCACACGGGCTTGGCAAGGGGCTGGACCTCTGAACCCAGTCCTGGAGCAAACAGCACCGAGGGCTGGGTGTGCAAGGAGAGGGGGGATGGAGAGGGGCAGGCCGAGGAGGAAGTGTTATTTCAGCAGCACTGATTTTTAATCCCTAAAATTAAGAAGCAGCTGGCTGAACGGGACATTTGTCCATCTGCAGCCCTGGGATCAGTTTGGGTCACACCTAAGGCAGGGGTCAGGTGGCTCTGCCACAAATTTTGACTCATTCCTTGGACTGGAGCTGCTGTTCTGTGCCTACGTCAGTGCAGGAAAGTGGCTTCGTGCCAGGGGCTCCTATCAACACCAGGTAGGAACCTCAATGTGACTTTCCTCTTCCCAAGCACAGCTATCACCAGCACGGGGCAGCAGATAAGGGCTCCCTGAGCGTGTTTGCAGAATGAACTCTGGCAGAAAAGGTCTGGGCCTGGCGTGCACAGCCTGGCCTGGGCCTGGCAGGGCTGGGAGCAGCAGGTCTGCACCAAGGGGACACCCATGTCGTGTTGGGACAGTGTTGGTCACCCACATCACGTTGCCGGAGCAGAGCAGCTCTGCTCTCAGGTGTTGTTTGCTCTGATATCACATCCCATTTGTGTACTCAGTGAAGTCAAATCTCACATTTCTGAGCATCACCCACTGCAGGGATGGGCTGCCTGAACACTTGTGAGCTCCTGGAGCTCTTCTCCCACACTTTGTCCTTTATTTCCACGCTCAAACTGGATGGGAGATCTGGAAAAACCTGGTCCCTGCAATGCAGCAGCTGTCTGGCACCCCGCTCTCCCCTCCACACTATGGAATTGCTCTAAACCAGCTCTGCAGCTTGCCTTGGGCTCATCCCAGCAGCTCCAGGCCCAGCTGGATTTGCCTTTTGTTCAAGGAGCAGCTCCTCGTGCTCTTTACTGCCCAAATCTCCGAGGTTTCAGCTGCTGTTTGATCTGGGCAAGGCTGTGATAAGCCAAGTCAAGAACTTGACTCTGTCCGGGACGCTGACATCACGAGCCTGTTTGTTTAAGATGGAATTTAATCATGGGGATATTTTTTCCCCTCTATACCTGCTCTGTTGATTATTTTTTTCCCTGATTGCCAACACTTTCACTCAGCGGGGGAATTTCATTAAAGAGCTGGGATTTAATTGGCTGCTGGGGTCTGTCTGGTGGCAGAAGGGATGGAGACCAGAGAGACCACCAGGGATTATCAACCCTCAGAAACTATTGCTGAGTCTGGATTTATAAAATATTCACCAAGGAGAACTGGAAATCCCGAGCAGAGTTGTGGGGCTGGGAGGAAGGCTGGGAACAGCCACAGGATCCTGGGAAATGTGGGAAAACCATGATTATTTATCAGAGAGGGCATGAGGGACTGGGAAAAGCCCAGGACACAGAGTTATTATCCAAAGGCAAAGCTTGTCCTTACTCTTGGAGGGGAATCTCCCACTGGGGTGGGATTGTCAGACCTTAGAAACTGAGTCTGGACCTACAAAATATTCACCAAGGAGAACTGGAAATTCCAAGCACAGCTGTGGGGCTGGGGGAAAGCTGGGAACAGCCACAGGATCTTGGGAAAAGTGGGAAAACCATGATTATTTATCAGAGAGGGCATGAGGGACTGGGAAAAGCCCAGGACACAGAGTTATTATCCAAAGGCAAAGCTTGTCCTTACCCTTGGAGGGGAATCTCCCACTGGGGTGGGATTGTCAGCCCTCAGAAACTGAGTCTGGACCTACAAAATATTCACCAAGGAGAACTGGAAATTCCAAGCACAGCTGTGGGGCTGGGAGGGAAGCCGGGAACAGCCACAGGATCTTGGGAAAAGTGGGAAAACCATGATTATTTATCAGAGAGGGCATGAGGGACTGGGAAAAGCCCAGGAGACAGAGTTATTATCCAAAGGCAAAGCTTGTCCTGGCTGTTGGAGGGGAATCTCCAGGGGAAAAGGAGCGGCAGGGATGCCCTGCAGAGGGCACTGGATCAGGCACAGTTCGGGTTTCTCCTTTGGTCCCGATCCCCGTGGGCGCAGCCCAGAGCTGGAATCTCAAACCCCGCACGGCCGGGGCAGTTTTACAGCAGAGCGCTCCTGATGGCCCCTGTGATCTCTAAAAGGGTTGATGACCTCCCTTTCTAGAGCCATTAGCTGCTATTTGCATAATGATGCTGTTGACCTAAATTCTCCCCAAAGTTTCGGCTCCTGCATCATCCCCTCCTTCCTGCCCCGCTCTCTGCAATCCCCTCCCGTTCCCGCTCCGAGGCACGGCCGGGGCTCTCCCCAGCCCTGTGCAAGGACATTTTGCGCATCCCAGACAGGGGAGGGGAGGCTCTGGCACATCCAGATCGCTCTGTAACCTCTCAACAGCCTGGATGTTGCTTCTCGATGCATTCTCCTGCCTGAATCACCACATTTCCCACCCCCTCTTCTCCTCCTGTGTTGGGCAATGACCCATTTAGATTCACACCAAAACACAAATAATTACCGAGGTGCTGGCTTTATATCTGACCACTTCCTGCCCTCCCAGCCCGGGGTGATTCCCCCTCTCCTGGGCACGGGAAAATCAGGGATGGCTGAGGTTCATCGTCCCCTTTGCTGAGACCCAGATACCGGGCAGGACAGGTCTGCCGGGATGTTTGGGCATCTCCATCACTGCCCATGAGTTAGCAACAGTTATCACCCCGAGCATCACTTCCTAGAGGAGCCCGGGCTCTCACCCACGGCCGGGAGCGTTGGGAAGGTTCTGGAATGCTGGGCAGTGTGGCAGGAACGCCTCGGCAGGGACGCAGCCCTCAACGATCCCCTGTGCCAGTATCAACCACCCTGGCAAAGCCTCGGTGGTGAAACCGAGCCATGGGAAAGGTCAAGAGCCCCGCCCGAGGCAAAAAGGCACTGCCAGAGCGGGGATTAACAGCCCTAACCTGGGATTAACAGCCCTAACCCTGATCTGGGGTTAACCCTAACCCGGGATTAACCCTAACCTGGGAATCACAGCCCTAACCCTGATCTGGGGTTAACCATAACCCTAACCAGGGATTAACCCTAACCTGGGATTAACCCCCCCTAACCCTAACCAGGGATTAACACCCCTACCCCTGATCTGGGGTTAACCCTAACCCTAACCTGGGATTAACAGCCCTAACCCTGATCTGGGGTTAACCCTAACCCTAACCCGGGATTAACCCCCCCTAACCCTAACCTGGGATTAACCCTAACCAGGGATTAACACCCCTACCCCTGATCTGGGGTTAACCCTAACCCGGGATTAACCACCCCTAACCCTAACCAGGGATTAACACCCCTACCCCTGATCTGGGGTTAACCCTAACCCTAACCTGGGATTAACCCTAACCTGGGATTAACACCCCTAACCCTGATCTGGGGTTAACCCTAACCCTAACCTGGGATTAACCCTAACCCTAACCTGGAATTAACACCCTTTACCCTAACCTGGGATTAACACCCCTAACCCTAACCTGGGGTTAACCCTAACCTGGAATTAACACCTTTTACCCTAACCTGGAATTAACACCCCCTAACTCTAACCTGGTATTAACACCCCTAACCCTGTTCCGGGGGTAACCCTAACCCTAACCCGGGATTAACCCTGACCCTAACCCGGGATTAACCCCCCTCTAACCCTAACCTAGGATTAACACCCCTACCCCTGATCTGGGGTTAACCCTAACCCTAACCAGGGATTAAACCTAACCCTAACCTGGGATTAACACCCCTACCCCTGATCTGGGGTTAACCCTAACCCTAACCTGGAATTAACACACTTTACCCTAACCTGGAATTAACACCCCCTAACTCTAACCTGGGATTAACACCCCTAACCCTGATCCGGGGGTAACCCTAACCCTAACCCGGGATTAACCCTGACCCTAACCTGCGGTTAACACCTCTAACCCTAACCCGGGATTAACCCCGACCCTAACCTGGGATTAACCCTGACCCTGCCCTACTGCCGGGCAATCCAGGGTCCCCCGGCACGGCACCGCTCATTAGCACCGCTCATTAGCACCGCTCATTAACACCGCTCATCAGCATCACCTCCGAGGAGCCGGGAGAGCAGCAGCCCCTGGAGCTGGGAGAAGCCACTCCCAGGACCTGCCTCTCTGCCACGGGGAAACTATTTAGGGTGGAGGAGCAGGGGAGGGCTCCAGACGCTGGAGGTGTCCGCTCTGGGCCAACTCCAGCCGCATTCTTGCCTTTGCTATTTCTATTTTTTTAAAATTTTTTTCCTTTTTTTTTTCTTTTTTTAAAAAATCCAAATGATGCAGAGATGAGCCAGGCCAGGCCTCGCTATGCCATCGAACGTGCTGCCTACTCTGTCAGCCTCTTCGACGAGGAGTTTGAGAAGAAAACCAGAGCTTACCCCGTCGGGGAGAAACTGAGAAACCTTTTCAGGTAACAGGGACTGCTTATATTATCATACCTCTCCAATTCCTGACTAAATCTGGAATTGGAGGGGTGTAATTCAGACTTGGGAATCCAGATCACATTTTTATCGTGGGGAATAAAAATGTGCTCTTCAGGTGTTTGATGGATGCAAGGGAGAAATGCAAATTGGGCTGAAGAAAATGAAATTGGTGTCTCTTTTCTCAGCAGAACTGGGTGCATTTGGGATTTGGGATCCTGTTTCCCTGTTTTTTTAATAATGGGAAAAGCACAATTGGCGATGTAGGCACGTGTGGATTATTTTATTATGTTTTCCAGCTGAGATTTCCTTTTCTCAGCTGTCTGATTGAAACCGATACCACCTTAAAGAAAGGCTAATAATATGTAAGCAAAGGTTAATAACCCTGCTGATGAGTTCCTTGGAAATCTATCTCCATTCCTCAGAAGAAGGAAGGAAATAATAGAGAAAAGAGAGGGCTCAGAATCTGGTGAGGGAGAAAGGCTGAGACATTCCTGGGCAGATCCTTCCTTATTTCCAGTTCTCCTTTCATTTTCCCATTCTCCACCTTTCAATTCTGCTTTCTTTTTTTTTTATCTCCCTTCCAGATGTTCAGCCTCCAGGTTCAGGCTCACCCTCTTCCGCCTGTTCCCCATCCTGGGCTGGCTCCCCAGGTACAGGATCAAGGATTACGTCCTGCCTGACGTCCTCGGGGGGCTCAGTGCGGGGACCATCCAGGTGCCACAAGGTCAGTGGGTGTCCAGGAGGGAGTGACAGCTCCAGCAAAGCTCTGCTGGTGTCCGGTTATCTCGGCTGTTTGAGGGGCCTAGAAAGGCCCGGGGTGGCCTTGGGGCAGCCCACGTATCGAAGGACGAGAAGAGGCTTCAGTTCTTCTTTCGGTTTTTATGTTTATTAATTGTTTATCTAAAAGATGTTCTTTCAGCCGAACAGAGATCTGCTCAGCAGTCAGCCATGAGTACACTGTCTGCCCTCTCGGGCAGCTACGTATCTTTATACCCATTGTTACGTGTACAATATTTATCATTTTTCCCCAATACTATTTATTCTTATAACTCGGTGCACTCTCAGTAATAACTAATCCAAAGGTGCCACCGTGGCTAAAGAAGATGGAGGAGAAGAGGAAGAAGAAGAAGGACAGGACACACTCCAATTCCTCCATCTTACTCTTCTAAACCCCCCTGTACATAAATCCTAAACCCTGTGTCTCACTCTCTAATTAGCTAATCTCTTCACCATTCACTCTGGTGAAGCCCTCATCTTTGTCGTCTCCTGTGTAGGACTAAAGTCTAGCTACCAGACACTTCTGGCAACATTCTAGGACTCTCGAGCCCCCCAAAGTGGTCTCGGTGGCTCAGCACCTCAGGACTGAGATCTTGAGATCTGACATGCTGGCGATGCTGGCGCCCAGTTGGGATTTGTGTTTTACTGGTGGCACCGAGCTCTCCCTCCAGCCTGGAGCTCTCTGTATTCTCCTCGTGTTTTGCAGGGATGGCCTTTGCCCTCCTGGCCAATCTGCCTCCTGTCAACGGCCTCTACTCCTCCTTTTTCCCCCTGCTCCCCTACTTCTTCCTCGGGGGCATCCACCAGATGGTGCCAGGTGAGGAATTGCCTGCTCGGGACAGTGAAATGCTGCCTGGGGGGTTTGTGGGCTCGCTGATTCTGCCACCCCAATGACCCTGACTGCGCGGGGGCGACCACGGCCCTGGAATCCGGCTATCTGGTGAGGGGCGAAGGCCAGGGCCCCTGCGCATCAGAAAACAGCCCCCCTCGGCATCTTGGCCTTGGGCTGAGCTGGGGGATAGCTCGGAGCAGCGCGGTGAGAGACGAATTAGGAGGCGACCACTTGCTGGGGGTAAACTGTCGGTTTATTACAGAAGAACCAACAAGGAGGGGAAACACCCAGCAAAAAAAAACACCCCCGAACAGGGGGCAGGAGAGGGTTTTAAGGGAAAAGGGGGGAAGAAGGCAGGGAAACCCGGCTATCCAATAGAAATACATATTTGGAGGTACGAAACATAACTGATATACTAAAGTAACCAACTGTTATAAATCATAGGAGGGGCTCTGGGGCTACAGCCAACCATAACTCCCAGAGAAAAGAAAATTCTCGAAACCTGGGAGGAGAAAAGGAGTGATTGACTGAGCCCAAGGAGGAAACAACTTTCACTTTATAAGAGAAACCAGGGAAGGAGCAGTTTCATTTCCATAGCAACCTAACTGACAGGGTCCTGGGAAAGGAAGAAACCATTTAATACAGAAAATGGGGGGAGCAAACTAACAAACTTAAGAACACACCACAGCACCTGACCCTGCCAAGGGCTGGTGGAGCCCAGAGGCCTTCCAGGAATGCCCAGAGTGAGCTCCTGACCCCCCCGTGCTGCCCGCAGGGACCTTCGCTGTCATCAGCATCATTGTGGGCAACGTCTGCAACGAGCTGGCGCCGGAGTCGGACTTCCAGTACTTCAACCACAGCAGCAACGAGAGCAGAGTGAACACCACGGCCCTGGAGGCTGCCAGGCTGGAGATCTCGGCCACCCTGGCCTGCCTGACAGCCATCATACAGGTGAGGGCCCTGCTGTGTGCCTGGGAGCAAGGCTCCCCATGGGACGGAGATGGTGGTGGCAGTGGTGCTCAAAGAGGACAAACTTCTGGGTGGATGATGGCTCAGAATAGAGATTTTGGGGGGTTTTTGGTCTTGGGGTGGAATTCTCCATGTGGACAATCCATGAATGGCACTCTTCGCCCTGAATGGGGGATCAAAATAGAGATTTTTTTTGGCATTTTTGGTCTTGGGGTGGAATTCTCCATGTGGACAATCCATTAGCCCTGAGTGGGGGTGGATTATGCCTAAAAATAGAGATTTTGGGGGGATTTTTGGTCTTGGGATGGAATTCTTTATGTGGACAACCCAAGAATGGCACTCTTAGCCCTGAATGCAGGTGGATGATGGCTCAAAATAGAGATTTTTGGGGATTCTTGGTTATGGGGTGGAATTCTCCATGTGGATAATCCAAGAATGGCACTCTTCACCCTGATTGGAGGTGGGTGATGCTTAAAAATAGAGATTTTTGGGGATTTTTGATCTTGGGGTGGAATTCTCCATGTGGACAATTCTTTAGCCCTGAGTGGGGGTGGATTATGCCTAAAAATAGAGATTTTGGGGGGATTTTTGGTCTTGGGATGGAATTCTCCATGTGGACAACCCAAGAATGGCACTCTTCACCCTGAGTGGGGGTGGATGATGGCTCAAAATAGAGATTTTTGGGAATTTTTGGTCTTGGGGTGGAATTCTCCATGTGGACAATCCAAGAATGGCACTTAGTCCTGAATGTGTTTGGATGATGGCTCAGAATAGAGATTTTTGGTCTTGGGGTGGAATTCTCCATATGGACAACCCAAGAATGTCACTCTTAGCTCTGAATGTGGTTGGATGATGCCTCAAAATAGAGACTTTTGGGGGATTTTTGATCTTGGGGTGGAATTCTCCATGTGGACAATCCATTAGCCCTGAGTGGGGGTGGATTATGCCTAAAAATAGAGATTTTGGGGGGATTTTTGGTCTTGGGAAGGAATTCTTTATGTGGACAACCCAAGAATGGCACTCTTAGCCCTGAATGCAGGTGGATGATGGCTCAAAATAGAGACTTTTGGGGAATTTTTGGTCTTGGGGCGGAATTCTCCATGTGGACAATCCAAGAATGGCACTTAGTCCTGAATGTGGTTGGATGATGGCTCAAAATAGAGATTTTTGGTCTTGGGGTGGAATTCTCCATGTGGACAATCCATTAGCCCTGAGTAGGGGCGGATTATGGCTCAAAATAGAGACTTTTGGGGATTTTTGGTCTTGGGGTGGAATTCTCCATATGGACAATCCAAGAATGGCACTCTTAGCCCTGAATGTGTTTGGATGATGGCTCAAAATAGAGATTTTGGGGCACTTTTGGTCTTGGGGTGGAATTCTCCATGTGGACAATCCATTAGCCCTGAGTAGGGTCAAATTATGGCTCAAAATAGAGACTTTTGGGGATTTTTGGTCTTGGGGTGGAATTCTCCATGTGGACAATCCATTAGCCCTGAGTGGGGGTGGATTATGCCTAAAAATAGAGATTTTTGGGGGTTTTTGATCTTGGGGTGGAATTCTCCATGTGGCCAACCCAAGAACGTCACTCTTAGCCCTGCTGTCCCCACCCCTGCTCCGGGACACCCCTGTGTGTGCTCTCGCAGATGATCCCCCTGCCCCACACGGGCCCTGACCACATCTCCTCTGCCTCTCCAGCTGTGCCTGGGCTTCCTGCAGTTTGGCTTCGTGGCCATCTACCTGTCAGAGTCCTTCATCAGGGGCTTCATGACGGCGGCGGGGCTGCAGATCCTCATCTCCGTGCTCAAGTACGTCTTCGGCTTGACGGTGCCGTCTTACACCGGGCCCTTAGCTATCGTCTACGTAAGTGGGGGCTCTGCACAGCCACCTTCCTCCCAACCCCTGTCTGGGAAATGGGGCCCAGGAAGGGTGGGGGGAAAGGGGGATCCCTGCCCCAGCAGCCTAGGTTGGATGGTAGGGTATTGAAGTTGGAGGGGAGACAACCCACCTTGCGTTGGTCAGCCATCGACTCCACTTTATTGATCAATCAGTCACCTTTTATAACAGTGTTAATCAAGTTCATGCATATTGCAAAATCTGAGCTCACAATAGGTCAGAGATAACACACCAACTCCTCCTTATGTTTCCAATGCCAAGATTTGGGTTCTCAAAATTATTCTTGCTTTCCCAAAACAGCCAAAGATAGAACATTCACTTGTTATGAGAAAGCTGTCTGAGAACTCTGATGTGCAAGGCTCTCAAGGCCTTCATGTTTGTCACTTTTACCTGTAATTAAAAATAACCTGAGAGCCTCTGCTGTTCACAGAAACAGGCTGTGAGAATCTGCTCCTCACAGCTGCCTTCTAGGCCATCCCTGAAAAAATCTCCAACAGTAGGGAAATGGTTTTTACAGAAAGGGTGGGAAAGTTCTGGAATGGTTCTGGAGTCGCCATCCATGGGGGTGTTTAAAACAAGGCTGGGTGCCAGGGTTGAGTTGAGGTGTTGGGGTTGGGATGATCATGAAGGGTTGAGTTGAGGTGTTAAGGTTGGGATGATCATGAAGGTCTCTTCCAACCTGGTGGTTCTGTGATTCTGTGTTCCCTAGCCAGCATTATCCAAGCTTGGATGTGTTGAACAAAGCCTGGATGTGGCACTGGGTGCCAGGGTTTAGTCAAGGTGTCAGGGAATGAGTTGGACTTGATCTTTAAAGTCTTTTCCAACCTGGTGGTTCTGTGATTCTGTGTTCCCTAGCGTTATCTGAGCTTGGATGTGTTTAAAACAGCCTGGATGTGGCGCTGGGTGCCAGGGTTGAGTTGAGGTGTTGGGGCTGAGATGGATTTGATGATCTTTGAGGTCTCTTCCAAACCAGTAATTCTGTGAATTCTGTGAATTCAGGGAATTCTGGGAATTTTGGGAATTCACAGGGACGGGGGAGGTGGTGGAGTCCCCATCCCTGGGGGTGTTTAACAAAGCCTGGATGTGGCACTGGGTGCCAGGGTTGAGTTGAAGTGTCAGGGAATGAGTTGCACTCAATGATCTTGAAGGTCTCTTCCAACCTGTTCATTCTGTGAATTCTGTGAATTCTGTGAATTCTGTGATTCTGTGAATTCTGTGTTCCCCAGCAGCATTATCTGAGCCCTGCCTGTGGTTTTAGTGAGGAACTTTGGAATGGGACTGGGATCTGGGGGGTGTGAGCTGTGTTGATTTGCAGCAGGAGTCTTGCAGAGCTGTCAGCAGCAGGAGCGTTTCCTCTGAGCAGGTTTGGCCATACCTGGGATTTTCTGTGTCCT
The DNA here is from genome assembly GCF_047830755.1 of Zonotrichia albicollis. NCBI lineage: Eukaryota > Metazoa > Chordata > Aves > Passeriformes > Passerellidae > Zonotrichia > Zonotrichia albicollis. The sequence goes on from NC_133846.1 coordinate 3,696,460, forward strand.
CATGGGTGCATCGTGTGCTGATGCAGCCAGAACTGCATTAAACCACCAGGCCAGGCCCAGGGCTAGGAGCTGACCCCTCAGCAGAGGCTTTTTAGCACTGCTCACATCTCAGGGTGTTGATTGTGGTAACAAGTGCTGTCTGTTGTTCTGTCCGCGTCGTCCAGGGTGTCTGGCTCGCTGTGACCCCTCCTCCTGTTCTCTCCCCTCCAGACATTCATTGACATTTGTAAAGGTCTGCCCCAAACCAACCTGGCCTCCCTGGTCTACGCCCTGGTCAGCTCTGTGCTCCTGATCCTTGTCAAGGAGCTCAACCTGAAGTACATGAAGAAGATCCGGATGCCCATCCCGATGGAGATCATCATTGTAAGTGACACCTGGGCTGTCCCTGGAGCCTCCCTCGGCCTCACAGACCCTGCTGTAGATGTAGAGCACCTACACAGTGAGTGTGACATGGTTGGGGGTCAGAAACTGGGCCAGCCCCATGTTCACCCATGCTCTCCATCCTGGAGATGCTGATGGTGAAGGAAATAACCCCTGCTTGGACTGTCCTCGCCGTGCCCAGCCCAAACGTGGTGCTGGTTTTGTTCTGTCAGCTCTTGTCCGGTTTTCGGCTGTTTGGAGGGCCTGGAAAGGCCCGGGGTGGCCTTAGGGCAGCCCGCGTATCAAAGGATGAGAAGAGGCTTCAGTTCTTCTTTCAGTCTCTATGTTTATTAATTGTTTATCTAAAAGATTTTCTTTCGGCCCGACAGAGCTCTGCTCAGCAGCCAGCCATGAGCACACTGTCCTGCCCTCCGGGCGGTCACCTATCTTTATAGCCATAGTTACGTGTACAATATTTATCATTTTTCCCCAATACCTTTTATTCTTATTGTCCGGTGCACTTTCAGTAATGGCCAATCCCAAAGTGCCACCATCACCACAGAAGATGGAGGAGAAGAAGAAGAAGAAGAAGGACAGGACACGCCCCAATTCCTCCATCTTACTTCTCTAAACCCCCCTGTACATAAATCCTAAACCCTGTGTCTCACCCTCTAATTAACCAATCCCTTCACCATTCACCCTGGTGGGATCCTCCTATCCTCATACAGGTGTCATCTCCTGTGTAGGATCAAAGTCCAGCCACCAGACACTTCTGGCAGCATTCCAGGACTCCCGAGCCCCCCAAGGGTGGTCTCGGTGACTCGGCACCTCAGTCCTGAGGTGCTGAGATCCCACAAGCTCTGGGAGCGTGGCAGGGGGAGTGCCCTGAGCCAGCCCAGCTCTCCCTGCTCACAGCCCTTCGTTCCCTGTCCCTGCAGGTGATCGTGGCCACCGCAATCTCCGGCAGCTTCAACATGCCCGACAAGTACGGGATGCCAATAGTGGGGAAAATCAGCATGGGGTAAGAGCTTGTGCAGCTCTGACTCACCCTCCAGACAGCTTTCCTTCCTCCTCCTCCTCCAGCCTGGAAAACACCTCACTCTTCCCTGCAACCCCAGAATCCCCTTCCTGGAGTGTCAGCATGCCCTGTGACACAACCAGCCCCATCCTCTGCAGTGTGGGCAGGGATTGTGTCACCCCTGAGCCCTCCAGCCCCTCAGCCAGCACTGCCATGTGAAGGTGCTCACAGGGGTTCTTGGATGAGGGAAGAGACGAGAATGTTGACTCTATGTTCAGAAGGCTTGATTTATTATTTTATGGTATATCTATATTACATTATAACTGTACTAAAAAGAATAAAAGGTTTCTTCAGAAGGCTAGCTAAGAATAGAATAGAAAAGAATGAATAACAAAGATCTGTGGCTTGGACAGAGAGCGAGAGCCAGCTCTGCCGTGAGTGGTCACTAAATCTGAACATCTACAGGAGATTAATCACAGATGCACCTGCTGCATTCCACAGCAGCAGATAACCATTGTTTACATTTTGTTCCTGAGGCTTCGGCTTCTCAGAAGGGACAAAATCCTAAAGAAAAGGATTTTCACTAAAGATGTCTGCGACACTGCCACAACCTCTCCCCTGTGCTCTGAGTGCAGGTTCCCAGAGCCCACGGTGCCCCTGGTGAGCAAGTGGAAGGACATGGTGGGCACGGCCTTCTCTCTGGCCATCGTGGGCTACGTGATCAACCTGGCCATGGGGAGGACCCTGGCAGCCAAGCATGGCTACAACGTGGACCCCAACCAGGTATGGCGGGGCTGGGGCAGCCAGGGGCTGCTGCCTTTGCTCTCAGGCGTGAAGGGAAGAGCTCACAAAGACGTTCAGACGTGCTGGGCTCGGAGCAGACGTGCTGCTCCCGAGGAGAATCCGTGGCTTTGTGCCATGTTGGGGGCAAAAGGACACGGCAGAGCCCCGTCCTGTGTGCTGGAGAGAGGCTGGAAGAGGGAAAGGAGCTTTAGGCTGGGCTCTGTGCCTTGCTCCCCTTCCAGACTGAGTGTTTTGGCAGCTTGAGGTGCGTGCGCTGCTCAGGGAGCAGAGAAAGACCTGGATTGCTGGTGTGTCACCCAGATACTCTGAGAGAGAGGCAGGCCATTAAATAATCCTCTTTTGTCATCCCTGGCACGGTGGCAGCTTTCAACAACAGCCACAACATACCACATGGAGCCCTGCCCTGAGTGTGTCAACAGATGACAACGTGTTTATGTGGAACTGTGTTTCCAGGTTTCCCTGGCCCAGATCTTACTGGAAGGAAAAAGTCTGGGATGCACTGCAGGAACCCAGAGCCTGCCCAGGCCACATAAACCAGCCTCAGGCCCTCTTGCCATGTGTGTCAGCAGGAAGGGCAGCTGTCCTTTCTGATTCATTCTCCACATCTCCACAGGAAATGCTGGCCCTGGGCTGCAGCAACTTCTTTGGATCCTTCTTCAAAATCCACGTGATCTGCTGTGCCCTCTCTGTCACCCTCGCTGTGGATGGGGCAGGAGCCAAATCCCAAGTTAGTTCCTCTTCCTCCTCCTCCTCCTCCTCCTCCTCCTCTCCTCTCTGCATTCCCTCTGGATCACAAAGTGCAGCTCTGGAGAAGTTTCACTCACAAGTGCTTCAGGCTGCTGCTCTTAAAGCAGAATTTTCAGCCCATTTTGGTCCCTGATTTGGGCACAGAAGCAGAGCTCTCAACCTGCAGTCCCCCTCTGGGGGGCAGTGAGGGAAGTTTGGGGTTATCTGTGAGATCTGCAAACCCTCTGCCTGTTTTCAGAGGCAAACATCCTCTCCCATAAAACGCTGCAGTGCCCAGCTGTGCCCCTGACCTCACCCAGGGGAGCTCTGAGAAGCCCTGCTGTTTGCAGAAGTGATTTTCTTCCCTCTTTGCAGGTGGCAAGTTTCTTTGTGGCTCTGGTGGTCATGGTGACAATGCTGTCCCTGGGAATCTACCTGGAGCCTCTTCCAAAGGTAACACAAACATCTGTGCAGGCCGAGCCATTGCAACACCCATCTCCACACCCAGACACGGGCACAGCCTGGCTCCAAAAAACCCTGATGCAAACAGAAGCAGGGGACAGTTTGTTCCTGGCCTGGGGAGCTGTCTGCAGGGCTGGCTGGAATCACACAATCAGTCACACAATCACAGGCTGGTTTGGCTTAGAAGAGACCTTAAACCTCATCCCTGCCACGGGCAGTGACACCTTTCACTGTCCCAGGCTGCTCCAAATCTGTCCAAGCTGGCCTGGGGCAGGGATGGGGCAGCAAAAGCTTCCCTGAGCAAATATAAATGTAAATTATGGTGAAAGAATCATCTAAAGGACCCTGTTCAGATCCAGGTGAGAGCTTTGTCAGCCTCATCCTTGTGAGGGGGCAAATTAAATTATAGTGAAATAATCATCCAAATGACCCTGCTCAGATCCAGGTGAGAGCTTTGTAAGCATCACCCTTGTGATGGGGCAAATATAAAAGAGGAAATAAGTGTAATATATATATATATATAATATATAACATATATTATATATATAATAAGTGTAAATTATAGTGAAATAATTCAGATGCAAGTGAGAGCTTTGTAAGCATCACCCTTGTGATGGGGCAAATAAGTGTAATATATATATATATATATATTATATATATAATAAGCGTAAATTACAGAAAGAATCATCCAAAGGGCCCTGCTGAGATCCAAGTGAGATCTTTGTGAGCATCACCCTCGTGATGGGGCAAATTAAATTATAGTGAAAGAATCATCCAAATGACCCTGCTCAGAACCAGGTGAGAGCTTTGTCAGCATCACCCTCGTGATGGGGCAAATATAAGTGAGCAAATTGTAAATTATGGTGAAATAATCATCCAAATGGCCCTGCTCAGATGCAAGTGAGAGCTTGTGATGGGGCAAATAAAAGTTAGCAAATATAAGTGTAAATTATAGTGAAAGAATCATCCAAATGACCCTGCTCAGATGCAAGTGAGATCTTTGTGAGCATCACCCTTGTGATAGGGAAAATATAAGTGCAAATTACAGTGAAATAATGATCCAAATGACCCTGCTCAGATGCAAGTGGGAGATTTGTGAGCATCACCCTTGTGATGGGGCAAATACAAGTGAGCAAATAAAAGTGTAAATTACGGTGAAATAATCATCCAAATGACCCTGCTGAGATCCAGGTGGGAGCTTTGTCAGCATCACCCCTGTGATGGGGCAAATATAAGTGAGCAAATTGTAAATTATGGTGAAATAATCATCCAAATGACCCTGCTGAGATCCAGGTGGGAGCTTTGTCAGCATCACCCTCATGATGGGGCAAATATAAGCGAGCAAATTGTAAATTATGGTGAAATAATCATCCAAATGGCCCTGCTGAGATCCAGGTGGGAGCTTTGTGAGCATCACCCCTGTGATGGGGCTGGCCCAAGACAGGCAGGTGCTGCAGGAAAGCATCCACTGCCAGATGTGGCACATCCAGGTGTGGCTGACGCCTTTCCCTGTCCTCCACAGTCCGTGCTGGGAGCCCTCATTGCTGTGAACCTGAAGAACTCCCTCAAGCAGCTGGCTGACCCCTTCTACCTGTGGAAGAAGAGCAAGCTGGACTGTGTGAGTGCCTGGGCTGCAGGAGGCATCACCGGGCCAGGGCTGGAGGAGAGGGACAAACCCCAAGAAAGCCTTTAGCGGGGTTTTGGGGGTGTGAGCCCCTTGCAGGAGGTGGGTTTGGCTCTCTGGGTGAGGCAGTGCTGCCTGTGCTGCCCAGCTGAGCACGCTGCTGCTCAGAGCACATTTCAGAGAGGCCTGAACTCTTACCTGCTGTGTTGAAATGCCAATCAAGAGCGGAGCCTGTTTGCCCAGAACTCGCCAAACCGGCCCTGCTCAATGTCTTCGAGTCACGACTTAAAAACTCACACAATGGCCCTCCAGGGCGAGGAGAGCCCTTCAGAGTGATAAGGACTCCAGGCACTGGTTGATGTATAAACCCAGGCAGGGGGTGGCGGGGGAGTGGGAACGGAATTTGGAAATGTCTGACATAAAAAGAGAGTGTTTGAACAGGACTCCCACGGCTGAGTGCCGTGTGTGGACACGGAGCCAATATCCTGTCAGGGCCCAACAAAACCCCTTATCAGGGCAATCAGGAGGAGTCCATGAAGAGCTTTCCCAAAATCCTGCTCAAACAAGTGCTGGGTTATCAGTTTGGGCACATCTCTGAATGGGTTTTGCTGCTGTGGGGTGAGAGGGGAGCTCTGTGGGCTCTGGCAGCTCAGCTGCTGCCCCTTTACCAAGCACAGATGGACCCCACAGCCTTCAGAGACCCCAAAACCTGGGCAGAACCCTCAGCACGGACTGATGGAGATGGATGGTGCTGCCTGAGGAACATCCTGGCAGATGCCAATGGAGTGAACGGGGTTCCCCTGACCTTAATCTCCTTGGAATTTGAACTAGATTCAGTGTCCTGGCCCAAAATGGGGAGCACCATTCCTGGGTGATGTCAGAGCATTGGTGTTCATCACCTCAATGCTGGTTGTGTTTCAGGACAGCTGATTCCAACCAATTCTAATGATGGATGGATGCATGGATGCATGGATGGATGGATGGATGGATGGACTCATTTTCCCACCCATTTTTCCCATCCACTTTTTCCATCCATTTTCCCCATCCATTTATGCACAAAATGAACATAAATTAAGATATTGAAGTCATCAAAGTCACCCTCATTCATCCAAGGTCAAAGTTAGTTTTTATTCACGTTGAGGATGGGATTAAAACAAGCTGATAATGATTTTCAGAGGGGATGTTTAAATGCAGGGCAGGACTGATGTCATATGGAGTGAGATGCTTGAGTGCTAACAGATAAAAATGACAAATGGCAGAGCTCTGAGCTGGAGTGGGGCAGGTTTTGGTCTCCTCTGTCACATTAAATTCTCTCTGTGTTCAGGCCATTTCCAGCAGGTGCTCAGGCAGTTTTCAGAGAGAGAATTTCTGATTTTTTCTGAACTGCTCTGGCTGACAGCAGGAGCAGGGAGCAGCAGATGGTGGGATCTGCAGGAGCCCCTTCCTGACGAGCCAGAATGATCCTTTTTGGGTGGAACAAGCAGAGTGGGCACTCGAGCAGCCATGGAGAAACGCCCTGGCTGCTTTTGTGGCTGAAAAGGAACTGGGGCTCCTGGCAAACTGCCCAGCAAGGACGGTTCACTCTGAAACATGCAGCAACAGCAGCGTTAGAACAGCTGCAGAATTCAGGGTTTGGCCTATTCATGTTGAGTTGGGAGGGTTTGAGAGCTCAGGATAGCAACACAGAACCATTCCCCATCCATTTTTCCCCTCCATATTTTTCCTCTTCATTTTTCCCATCCATATTTTTCCCCTTTACTTTTTCCCTCCATTTTCCCCCCTCCGTTTTTTCATCCACCTTCACATCCACTTTTTCCCATCCATTTTTCCCATCCATTTTCCCTCCTTTTTCCCATCCATTTTTCTCATTAATTTTCCCATCCATTTTTCCCATTCATTTTCCCATGCATTTTTTTTTCCCATCCATTTTCACACCCAGGTTTGTCATCCGTTTTCCCCGTCCATAGTTTCCCCATCCATTTTTTCCATCCACTTTTCCTATCCGCTTTCCTTCCTTTTTCCCATTCCTTTTCCCCATCCATTTTCCCTCATTTTCTCCATCCATTTTCCTCATTCATTTCTTTCCATCCACTTTTTCCCCCTCCACTTTTCCCCCTACCTTCACATCCACTTTTTCCCATCCATTTTCCCCTCAGTTTTTCCCATCCATTTTCCCTCCTTTTTCCCATCCATTTTCCCCATCCATTTTCCCATGCATTTTTTTCACCCAGGTTTTCCCCGTCCATATTTTCCCCATCCATATTTTCCCCGTCCACCTTCCCTCCTTTTTCCCATCCACTTTTTCCCCCTCCACTTTTTCCCCCTCCACTTTTTCCCCCTCCACTTTTTCCCCCTCCACTTTTCCCCCTACCTTCACATCCACTTTTTCCCATCCATTTTCCCTCCTTTTCCCCATCCATTTTCCCATGCATTTTTTTTCACCCAGGTTTTCCCCATCCATATTTTCCCCGTCCACCTTCCCTCCTTTTCCCCCTCCACTTTTTCCCCCTCCACTTTTTCCCCCTCCACTTTTCCCCCTACCTTCACATCCACTTTTTCCCATCCATTTTCCCATCAGTTTTTCCCATCCATTTTCCCATCCATTTTTCCCATTCATTTTCCCATGCATTTTTTTTTACCCAGGTTTTCCCCGTCCATATTTTCCCCATCCACTTTTCCCCATCCATTCCTTCCATCCACTTTTCCCCCCCATTTTCCCATCCATTTCCCATCCATTTCCCATCCATTTCCCATCCTTTTCCCATCCATTTTCCCACCCTTTCCCCACCCTTTCCCCATCCATTTTCCCATCCCATTCCCCACCCATCTCCCTCCACATCCCCACGTTCATCTCCTCTCTCCCTCCTCTCCCTGCAGCTGGTGTGGCTCGTGAGCTTCCTCTCCGCGTTCTTCCTGAGCCTGCCCTACGGCGTGGCGGTGGGCGTGGGATTCTCCGTGCTCGTCGTGGTTTTCCACACCCAGTTGTGAGTACCTCGTGGCCCCCAGCACCGCGGCAGGCGTGCCAGGGGCAGGAGGAGGGACGGGTGATTTTTTTAGGAGCGACCTCTGGCCCTCGGAACGCGCGGCAGGAGCCCCGGGGAGTGCAGGTGTCCTGGCCGGAATGCGCAAACAGGAATGGCAGGCGCCAGTTTACTGCCTGCATTCCCGCTCCCGTGCGCATCCCAGGGCAAGGGGGAGCCTCGAGGGGTTTGCTTCACCCCACACAGTTCCCAGCTCTCAAAAGGAATTAGTCCTTGTGGGAACCCAGCACATGCCTCTGGCTGTGCAGGACGGCCAAAACCCCTGCCAGGGGGCTCAGAGACCCTGGCACAGAGCCCAAAACACCTCTGGGTTTGGTTATGGAGCAAATTACCAACCTTAGATGAAGATCAGCAAGCCACAACAGTTTAGGTAGAATAATAGTGAAGTTATCACGGGGTGGAAAAGTAGATTTTGGGGTTTTTGGTATGGGGGTTCAGGAGGCAAGATGGAGGGATCTGGGTGTGCCCAGCCTTTCTCCTTCTTCTTCTTGTTGTCCATCTTCTGCTGTGATGGTGGCACTTTGGGATTGGTTTAGAGTAGAAGCTCACTGTCTAACATAGGTGATAGGTATTGGGAAGTAACTGTAAATATTGTACAGGTAGTTTTTAGTATAAAGACATAAAACCACCCCAAGGGCTGGAAACAATTGCCAGCTTTATTTGACGAGTTACAAGCCAATAGTGAATGAATAACAGGGTGAAAATGTAGAATTCTGGGATTTAGAATGGGGGTTCAGGAGGCAAGATGGAGGGATCTGGGTGTGTCCAGCCTTTCTCCTTCTTCTTCTTGGCCTCCATCTTCTGGGTGATGTTGGCACTCTTAGATTGGTTTAGAGTAGAAGCTCACTGTCTAACATAGGTGATAGGTGTTGGAAAGTAATTGTAAATATTGTACATGTAGTTTTTAGTATAAAGACATAAAACCACCCCAAGGGCTGGAAACAATTGCCAGCTTTGTGTGAGGAGTTACAAGCCACAAGGGTTTGAGTAAAATGATAGTGAATTAATCACAGAGTGAAAATGTAGAATTTTGGGGATTTAGAATGGGGGTTCACGAGGCAAGACGGAGGAATCTGGGCATGTCCTGTCCTTTGTCTCCTTTTTCTTGGCCTCCATCTTCTGCTGTGATGTTGGCACTTTTGGATTGATTTAGAGTAGAAGCTCACTGTCTCACATAGGTGATAGGTATTGGGAAGTAATTGTAAATATTGTACATGTAGTTTTTAGTATAAAGACATAACACTGCCCTGGGGGCAGGCAGAGTGCCTCAGACTGTCTTGCTGGACAGACCTCGGCAGGGTAGGAGAAAATTTTTATAGATAATATACAATAAACAACCTTGAGACTGAGAAATGAAGAGCCCTGACTCCTTCTTCAAGCGCTGGGCTGAGAAAAGAGACTTTCTAAATTTTCTCGGAGTCACTCTGACAAGCTAAAGATCCCAACAAGTCCTGTCTGTGTGCAGGGCCCTGGTGTGAGGTGCTCTCACCACTTTTAATCCATCAAAGCCCTTTCTTAATATTTCCCAGTCTGGCATCTCAAAATGCTGACACTTTTTTTGCCCAGTAGACCCTGCAGGGGTGAAATGTAAGAGTTTTCACAGATCAAATGTTCAAATCCTGGGGTGGAATGTGGAGCAGAAGCAGTTTTATTTCCCGTAATCCTGATCCCTTCTTTTCTGCAGCCGCAACGGCTCTGCCCTGGGCCAGGTGACTTCCACTGACATCTACAAGAACCCCAAAACCTACAACAAGGTGAGCTGCAGACAAAACACCCTCAGAGAAAACGCTGCTCTTTGCCACTGTCTGCTCTGAGCTCCTGTCTCTGGTGCAGGTCCATGAAGTTAATGGGATTAAAATCATCACCTACTGCTCGCCGCTGTATTTCGCCAACTCAGAGATATTCCGGGAGAAAATCATAGCCAAGGTGAGCAATCCTCAACAAATCCCTGCCTGAAGCCAGTCCCAAACTGCCCCTGCTCTCTCCTTAATTGCATGGGGGTAATTAAGCTGTGGATAATCACGGACAATGGTCACATCCACTCTCTACTCCTCAGTCCTCTCCCTGATCCTCAGGGCTGTTTGCAGAGCTCATTTTAGAGGTTGTGCCCAAATCCTGGCAGTTTCCTCCTCCAAGCTCTGCCAAAATGGGGACATCCTGCTATTCCAAGCCTCTCCCTGCATGTGCAGGTTCCCTGAGTTCCAGGAGATGTTTGGATGCCATCAGGATCACCCCACTCCAGTGCCCAGCTGGTGCCCCAGGCTGGGCAGTGCCAGGGAAGGAACAGCAGCTCCTGACTCTCGGAACAGAGATTTTAAGGAAAAAATTTCTCTTTCCCACAGACAGGGGTGGATCCTGGCAAGGTGTACTTGGCCAGGAGGAAATTTGTGAAACGGCAGGGGAAGAGCACAGCACAAGCACCAGCAAAGCTCCCAAAATTCCTGCTGAAGGAGAACAAGGTAACTCAGCTCTGAGCTCCCAAAGGGTCCCTGTGTCCATGAGTACGGCCCCAAATCCCATCAGACAGCTCCTCGTGACATGGGATTTCCTGCACTGTTTTCCTGGCCACATTTCCCACTTTTCTACCCACCTGCGTCTCCATTCCTCCCCAAACCTGAAGGTGCAGAACTGGAATGGCTGGGAGGCTGGAGAGGAGTCTGGAATGGGAACATGGGGAACAATCTGCAGGAGCCAGGCAGCTTTGGCTTCTTTCTCTGGGGCTCTGTCAGCAGTTCAGCCCTTTCCAAGCCCATTTCTCAGCTTTGCAATGCTGAGCAGTTCTGAAATAAATGAATCATGTAAATTATCCTAAATCCAGCCCCAAGGGACAGCCAGGTGTGCTGGTGTTCACAGTAGTCCGAGGATGAGGGAAGAGATGAGGATCTGAGTCCGTGTTTCAAAAGGCTGATTTATTATTTTATGATATATATTACATTAAAACTATACTAAAAGAATAGAAGAACAGGTTTCATCAGAAGGCTGGTTAAGAATAGAATAGCAAAGAATGATAACAAAGGTTTGTGGCTTGGCTGTCTGTCTGAGCCAGCTGGGCTGTGATTGGCCATTAATTACAAACTTCTAACATGGGTCAATCACAGATCCCCCTGTTGCATTCCACAACAGCAGATAATCATTGTTTACATTTTGTTCCTGAGACTTCTCAGCTTCTCAGGAGGAAAAATCTTAAGGAAAGGATTTTTCACAAAGGATGTCCGTGACAGCCAGGCTGGAGTTAGTCCAGACTAAAACCCTTCATGTCAGTGGGCAGAGGTGCAGTCACCTGCCAGGACCCCCCCGTGCCCTGCCCTGACTCTGCCCCTCTGCTCTGCCTCAGACCTTGTCTTTGCAAGAGCTCCAGAAGGACTTTGAGAGCGCCTCTCCAACGGACACCAACAACAACCAGACCACTGCCAACGGCGCCGGCATCTCCTACATCACATTCCGCCCTGCTGGCCCCGGGGCTGGGCCAGGGCAGAGCCCTGGGGAGCTGGGCAGCAGCAGCACCACCCTGCAGGGCACCAGCACCACCCTGCAGGGCACCAGCACCACCCTGCAGGGCAGCACCCTCAGCGTCCTGCCCACAGCCGACACCGACCCTGTGCTGGCAGCACCGCCCTACGTCAGCTTCCACACCATCATCCTGGACATGAGTGGGGTGTGCTTTGTGGACCTGATGGGCACAAAGGCTCTGAGCAAGGTGAGTTCTGTGCAGGGAGCTTCTGCTCTCTCACATGAAGGTGTTTATGTGCCTCAATTCACAGAATTCACAGAATGACCAGGTTGGAAGAGATCTTAAAGATCACTAAATCCAACCCAGCCCCAACTGAACCTCAACTCAACCCTGGCACCCAGTGCCACATCCAGGCTTGTTTTAAACACATCCAGGGATGGGGACTCCACCACCTCCCTGGGCAGAACATTCCAGAATTTTATCTCTCTTTCCAAGAAAAAATTCTTCCTAATATTCAACCTGTATTTCCCTTGGTGCAGCTTGAGGCTGTGTGCTCTGGTTGTGTCAGTTCCCAGCTGAGCACGGGCCCCTTTCAGGAGCTGCAGAGTGATGGGGGCACCCCTGAGTCTCCTTTTCTCCAAGATAAACACCCCCAGCTCCCTCAGGGCTCCCACACAGGGTTTGTGTTCCCATTGTTTGGCTTTTCCTCTTGTGCATCTCTGATTTTCTCCTTCAGCTCAACTCACCCCTGGCACCCAGTGCCACATCCAGGCTTGTTTTAAACACATCCAGGGATGGGGACTCCACCACCTCCCTGGGCAGAACATTCCAGAACTTTATCACCCTTTCTGTAAAAAACTTTTTCCTGCTATCCAGCCTGTATTTCCCTGGTGCAGCTGAGGCTGTGAGCTCTGGCTGTGTCAGTCCCTGCAGACAGAGCCCAGCCCCAGCTGAGCACGGGCACCTTTCAGGAGCTGCACAGTGATGGGGGCACCCCTGAGTCTCCTTTTCTCCCTCAGTCACTCCCCACAGGGTTTGTGTTCCAATTGTGTGGCTTTTCCTCTTCTGCACCTCTGATTTTCTCCTTCAGCCCCAGCACTGATAAAAGTCTTTATGCATAAACACAAAGCTGGGGCAGCAGTGGTTTTAATCCTCTCTCTCCCATCTCATCCCTTCCAGTTGTGTTCCAGTTACCAGAAGATTGGGATCAAAGTGTTCTTGGCAAACGTGCATGGTAAGAATCCCCAAAAAACACATTTCCATGGGATCTGCCCCCATTTCTGAGCTGCTGACAAACATCAAATCCTTTTCTGTTCTTTACTCAAACTGTGAGATGTCAGTCCTTTGCTGGACCGGCCCAGAACAGATAAAAGGGAAAAAAACAGAAGAAAGGAAACAGAATCACTGTTCTCTCTGTGTGTGAAATCAATGCTTTCATTTCGGAAGTGATAAAGCTGGAACATCCCCACACTCAGCATGCAGGAAAACAGCTCCCCACACTCATTTCTGCTGCAAAGCTGCTCCTTCTGAGCCTTGCCTTGGCTCAGAGGACCCAGCAGCCTCACACACCCCCAAAATCCCTCCTGTGCTTTCTTCATTCAGCTGTCTCCTTTCTCCAGCCCAGGTGTACGACGACATCAGCACAGGGGGAGTGTTTGAGGAAGGAGGCCTGGACCCAAGTCACATCTTCCTGACCATCCACGACGCTGTTTTGTTTGCACTGGCCAGTATCAGAGAGTTTGTCCACCCACCCATCTTGGAAGAGGTAAATTTGCTCCCCAGCCCACAGGATTCTCCTGTCTGGCTTCCAGGCTGCGTCAGCACAATGAAAAGAATAACATTTTATTACCTAAAATAATATTTTATTACCTAAAGAAGCTTCATGTTTATCTCAAGTGGTAAAGGCCTAAATCCAGGACATTATTTAATATTCCATTTGTTGTGTATGGGCTGGGCACCTTGTGATGGAATGGATTTCCATGGGAATTCAGAAGTGTCAATATTTTAGTGTCAATTTGTTGTACACAAACCTTTGGCTGAGAGACGAGTGCTGTGCCAGCCTGGAGGAGCCAGAGGAGCTGTTCCAGCACTGTGCCCTCAGTTTGGTGCTGTTGGAACAGGCAAAGGCAGAATTTGGCCCACAGTGATGAAGAAATGAAGGCAAAGCTCGTGTAGATGGAATAGTCCTGGCATCCATGAGTGCTCCACTGGTGGGAGGACAACAGGAGGAATTCTGAGGCAGGAATGTGGCCCATGCTGGTGGCACAGCGTCAGACAGGCTCTGTCCCCAAACAGGGCTTGGTTTATTGTGTGCCAGCTGGAGCTGGCACCAGTGGCACCAGTTATCACCCCAGGAGGAGTTCAGGTATCTCCTATCAAAGCAGAGCAACAGGAAATGCAGAATAACACCTGGAGCAGGACTCCTCCTGTGTCCCTTCTCCTGGCATTTCCCTCAGAGCGTGGGTCACCTTCTAGGCCTGGCTTCACTCCTTTTGACCCTGCACTCTGCTAATTTGTGGAATCAACTCTTCCCTGCACAGAGGCCGACCCAGACAGAGCTCTCCATCTATGATGAGTCTGTGGATGAGGGCAGTGCAGAGTACAAGAACCTGGAGGAGGTGAGTTGTAGTGCCAGGGGTCGCTGCAGCCGTGGGAATGGGGCAGAAATTAATTGGGATTGATTAGATGGGAAATCATCTGGAAGTACTGCAGTGCTTCAGAAAGTTAATTGCAAATAGAATTTTAAATCCCTGTCCTGAGGAGCTCTGGAAGGCAGCTGGATGAGGAGCAGGTAGGTCACCCCACAGAGGAGCCCTTCAATCATTCTGGGCCACACAGCTCAGGTTCAGCCAGACCTGAGGGGAACTCAGGTGTTGGAGATTTTTTCAGGGATGGCCTAGAAGGCAGCTGTGAGGAGCAGGTTCTCACAGCCTGTTTCTGTGAACAGCAGAGGTTCTCAGGTTATTTTTAATTACAAGTAAAGGTGACAAACATGAAGGCCTTGAGAGCCTTGCACATCAGAGTTCTCAGACAGCTTTCTCATAACAAGTGGATGTTCTATCTTTGGCTGTTTTGGGAAAGCAAGAATAATTTTGAGAACCCAAATCTTGGTATTGGAAACATAAGGAGGGGTTGGTATGTTATTTCTGACCTGTTGTGAGCTCAGATTTTGCAATATGCATGAAGTGAATTAACACTGTTATAAAAGGTGCCTGATTGATGAATAAAGTGGAGTCGATGCTGACCAATGCAAGGTGGGTCGTCTCCCTCCAACTTCAATACTCAGGGAACCAAATTTGGTTCATGCTCAAAAGAAGAGTCATCAGTGAAGATTTTCAGCACAGCTTTTGTGAATGCTGCAGCATTTTCACCCACATGTGGGCCTGGGGAGGAGCTCCCCTCCCTTCCCCATGCTGTCCATGCCCAGCTGGAAGCTGGAGAAGGGCTGGAGCTCCTGGGGGTGTTTGTGTGACAATGACACCGAGCTGTGGCACCCTGGCACCAGCCCTGACCCTGCTCATTCTCTGTGCAATTATTCTGGGCTACACAGCTCAGGTTCAGTAGGACCTGCGGTCTCCACACACTGGGGGGAACGTGGAGAACCAGGTTTGGTTCACACCCGAAAGAAGAGTCATCAGTGAAGATTTCCAGTAAAATATTCCTTTTATTTATTACAAAGCGCAGGTTTTGTGTATGCTGCAGCATTTTCACCCACATGTGGGCCTGGGGAGGAGCTCCCCTCCCTTCCCCATGCTGTCCATGCCCGGCTGGAAGCTGGAGAAGGGCTGGAGCTTCTGGGGGTGTTTGTGTGACAATGACACCGAGCTGTGGCACCAGCCCTGACCCTGCTCTTCCTCTGTGCCTTTTAGGAGATGTTTGGGAGCATGTTCCACTCAGAGACCCAGACAGCTCTGTGAGCACAGCGAGCATTGGGCAGACCCTGCAGAGGAGACTCCTCCAGACCCTCCAGAGGAGATTCCACTCTCCCACCCCTCCATGGAGAGCTGTGCTTCTACCTGGGGAGGGAACAGGTTTGCAACAAGGCCATCACCTTCCAGAACTGCCAGATCCTCTCTCCTCCATGCTCTGCTCATGGCTGGCCCACCAGAGGAGACTTCTCCAGATCCTCCAGAGGACACTCCTCTCTCCCACTTCTCCATGGAGATCTGTGCTTCTACCTGGGGTTACAACAGGTTTGCAACAAGGCCATCACCGCGCAGACCTGCTAAATCCTCCCTGCTCTGCTCGTGGCAAACCCTCCAGAGGAGATTCCTCTCTCCCACCCCTCCATGGAGAGCTGTGCTTCTACCTGGGGATGGAACAGGTTTGCAACAAGGCCATCACCTCCCAGACCTGCCAGATCCTCTCTCCTCCATGCTCTGCTCATGGCTGGCCCACCAGAGGAGACTTCTCCAGATCCTCCAGAGGAGACTCCTCTCTCCCACTTCTCCATGGAGATCTGTGCTTCTGCCTTGAGTTACAAGAGGTTTGCAACAAGGCCATCACCATGCAGACCTGCTAAATCCTCCCTGCTCTGCTCGTGGCAAACCCTCCAGAGGAGAATCCTCTCTCCCACTTCTCCATGGAGATCTGTGCTTCTACCTGGGGTTACAACAGGTTTGCAACAAGGCCATCACCCTCCAGAACTGCCAGATCCTCCCTGCTCTGCTCATGGCAAACCCTCCAGAGGAGATTCCTCTCTCCCACCCCTCTGTGGAGAGCTGTGCTTCTACCTGGGGATGGAACAGGTTTGCAACAAGGCCATAACCCTCCAGACCTGCCAGATCCTCTCTCCTCCATGCTCTGCTCATGGCTGGCCCACCAGAGGAGACTTCTCCAGATCCTCCAGAGAAGAATCCTCTCTCCCACTTCTCCATGGAGATCTGTGCTTCTACCTGGGGATGGAACAGGTTTGCAACGAGGCCATCACCGTGCAGACCTGCCAGATCCTCTCTCCTCCATGTTCTGCTCATGGCTGACCCACCAGAGGAGACTTCTCCACACCCTCCAGAGGAGACTCCTCTCTCCCACTTCTCCATGGAGATCTGTGCTTCTACCTTGAGTTACAAGAGGTTTGCAACAAGGCCATCACCATGCAGACCTGCTAAATCCTCCCTGCTCTGCTCGTGGCAAACCCTCCAGAGGAGATTCCTCTCTCCCACCCCTCCATGGAGAGCTGTGCTTCTACCTGGGGTTACAACAAGTTTGCAATGAGGCCGTCACCCTCCAGACCCGCCAGATTCTCCCTGCTCTGCTCGTGGCACTCAGAGCAGAGGACTCTGAGCAGGCAGAGCCGGCTGGGGCAGCAGGAGCTCAGCAGATGCCATCTGATGGATTCTCAGCTGGAGGGGACATTCAGCCACCCCTTTGTCCCTCACCATCCTCCTGCCCCACTGGAATTACATCCCCTGGCTGTCCTGCTCCTCGCCTTTCCCTCCTCCCTGTCTCCCCCACTGAGTGAAAAGCAAACCCTGAGAGCCTTTCAGGAGGTGTGGCAGGGCAGCTGTGCCAGCTGCTGCTGCTCTCTGATGTGCACTGAGCCCCGAATTCCCCTGCGTGTCTCTGCAGCCTCTGCCTCTCCTCTTCTGTGTCCCAGCATCCCAAAAAACACTGCCTCGGACCAGTGGCACCCCAAAGACCTCAGGACTCTCTCAGCAGGGCTAAATTCTGAAATATATATATATTTTCTTACTAATAGGACAGGTTTGTACTCAGAAATAAGAATTATGTGCACCTTGTTCTGCCTGCCCAGTGGGTTGAGTACATGAAAACAGATTTTATTTTAAAATTCTATTTCTATTTTAACACTCTAAAATATTACAAATATAAGTGAGCTTTAGTGTGTGGTTTTGAAGTACACAGACATTATTGAGCTGATTGCTGAAGGCTTCCTGGGCCTTTCCTGCAGCTCTCAGATGTCTCATTTTTAAGGAAAATAGAGTTTCCTGAACCATCCTTGCTAGACAGCCACTGAAGGAAACAACAGCAGCAGCCTGCCAGTTTGGTTTTATGTAACATCTCAATTACCAAGCCACCATTTCTCTACCTCAATTTCTGATTATGTGGTGCAGGAGAGTAATAAAACCAAAGGAGGGCAGAAAACCCCACTAGCTGATGATTTTGACTTATTTTAATCTTAGACAACACTGGTTTCTCCAAAAATCTCTATTGTTTTACAAGGTAAAAGCAAGAGATGAAGTCTCTTAAATTGTCTTTGAGAGTGATTCCTCGTGGCCTTTTGTACTGCATGAGTGCATCTTTTAAAAAGTGCTAATTTGGAAAGAAAGGCAATGAAGAAATTGGTGCAGAGCAACAAGAAACTGTCCTGATCAATGTTTTTGGGTCTCTGAGGTGGCCTCAAATTAAAAAAGGGAAGTTCCAGTTCCCAGCTTTACATTCAGGATTCATTACAGGAGGTTGATTTCCCAGCCTGGGGTCTGACAGGAAAATGCAGGAATCCTCAGAGCAGAGGCATAAACCAGATTGTATTTCCTGAACTTCTTACAAACATGGGATGGGATGTCACGAGAAATGGCTCAGAAAGAGCAGAGGTGGCTCTCCTGCAAATCATGACCCAGGCAAAAGGAAATCCCATTTCTGTGGCCAAATTCTGGGCCAGTTCTGGCAATAAATGTCACACCAGCAGGTAAATGGCACTGCTGGAGGCACAATGTGGCCAAAGTCATAATTCCCAAGTGCCTGGGCAGAGAATTAGGGGAGCTCAAAGTCGCGCTGGTGAAATATTTTCACTTCCAGTCAAATATTCCTGTTATTGCTCTTAAGTAACAGTGAGGTTGATGTGTTTTGGCTCTGAAGCCTTACTTGGTAAATGCATGATGTATAACCAGCTCAGAAATGTTTGTAATTTATTTAATTTAATGTTGGTTTCATTCTTCTTCTTTTTTTTTTTTTTTTTTTTTTGATAATAAAGAATGTGTGAACAATCATTGTCATCTTCTGCTGACTCGGGGGCAGGATTACCATGGCTGCTCCCATCTGGTCTTTGGCATCCTGGGACTGTTTGTGCCATGGGATAAATCTTCACATTTAGTTCAGAACAGCTGTAAAGAAGGGAATAAGAATTCCATCTTGCTAGCTGGTGGGATCAAGGAAAGAAGTGAAATATTTTGAAAAGCAGGTGGATTTAATTCTGTCAGGAGTGGGGCTGCACAACACAGAGACTCCATGGCATCCTTCTGCCTCCCTTGTGGCCGCAGTGAGCCTGGGGTGGTTATTCCCCACAGGAATTTCTTTTATCCCCATCCTTTTGGGAGCAGCACGCCAAAATATTGGGAAGAAATTCTTCCCTGTAAGGGTGGCAGGCCCTGGCACAGGGTGCCCAGCGCAGCTGTGGCTGCCCCACCCCTGGAATTGCACAAGGCCAGGCTGGAAAGGGCTTGGAGGACTCAGGGACAGTGGAAGGTGTCCCTGACGGGGCAGGGATGGAATGAGATGGGATTTACGATCCTTTCCAACGCAAACCATTCCCTAACCAGCTTCGCTCAGCCGCCCCCACATGCGCTGCAAACTACATCTCCCAGCAGCCCCCGCGAGAGCAACCGGTTAATCCCGCCCCTACCCCGATCCCATTGGTCGCTATGCTGACGACGCGGGTGGCGATTGGCTCCCTATCACGCCAATCAGCCGCGGGGGCGCGGCGGTCAGTGATGGCGGGCGGGCGGCGGGCGGTGACGGTGGCGCTGCTGGCGCTGGGCTCGGTGGTGCTGGCGCTGGCGGCCGCCGTCCTGCTCCGCGCCTTCGTCCTGCGAGCCCCGGCTGGGGTGCCGCGGCTGTGGGCACGGAGCGCCGGCACCGCCGCCCTCAGCGCCAGCGAGCGGCGGGAGCTCAAGGAGGCGCTGCGAGGTGAGGGGGCCCGAGCGCTGCGAGCCCCCCTCGCCCCTCCTGAGGGGGAACCCAGGGCACGGCGGGCGGGTGTGGAGGCGGCCTCTCCCCAGGTGCTTTCCCTGGAAGGAAGCGGGTGTTGGCTGCCAGCAAGGACTAAGGAAGTGATTGAAAAATCTGTGCTGGGCATTGCTGAGGCCACGCCTCGAGTGCCCTGTTCAGCTCTGGGCGCTGCAGTTCAGGAAGGGCTGGAACAAGTCCAGGGAAGGGAGTGGAGAAACCAGAGGGAGCTGGGAAGGCAATGGAGGAGCTGAGGGATCTGGGAAGGGTTTGGAGAGTCCTGAGGGTGCTGGGATGGGAATGGAGGAGCTGAGGGAGCTGGGAAGGGTTTGGAGAGTCCTGAAGGGTTTGGAGGGTCCTGAGGGATCTGGGAAGGGTTTGGAGAATCCTGAGGGAGCTGGGCAGGGTTTGGAGGGCCCTGAGGGAGCTGGGCAGGGTTTGGAGGGCCCTGAGGGAGCTGGGCAGGGGCTCAGCCCGGAGCAAAGGAGGCCCAGGGGGAATTTCTGGCTCTGCACAACTCCCTGCCAGGAGGGCACAGCCGGGGGGGATTTGGGATCTCATCCCAGGAAACAGGGACAGGAGGAGAGGGAACGGCCTCAGGCTGGGCTGGGGAGGCTCAGGTTGGACAGCAGCAGGAATTTCCTCATGGAAAGGGCTGGAAGGGGCTGCCCAGGGGGGTTTGGAGCGCCCATCCCTGGAGGTGGCACTGAGTGCTCAGGGTGGGGATCGGGCACAGCTTGGACTCGATGATCCCACAGGGATTTTGCAGCCTCAGTGATCCTGAGCTTCTCCTGAGCCAACTCTTGCCCTGTGTTGATTTTCTCCACTGTTTCCTGCTTGTACACACAGAATTTTGCCAGACACCCGTGAAGGCGTTTCCAGATGTCCCTTTGTCCACTGGATAAGTCACCGTCGGGATTTTCTCCCTTTCTTGTTCTTGCTCACCACTGCTGTGCCCAGTGCTGGGCTCTTTGTGCTGTCTGACGTAGAACATTTGAGGGGTTTAGCTCTCAGCAGGGCTGGCACTGTGCAGGAAACCACAATCTGGCACCCAGTGATAAAACCCTGTGTGTAAACCTCATACCTGGCTGGTTTGTAGGATTTACTGCCTAGCAAATTGTGTTTGCATTCTTCTCTAATGGGAAAATGAAGGCTCACAATAGATTTTTGTGCTAATTCATGAATCACACGACCTCAGAAGAATCCATAACCTCTGCTGGCAGCTGCTGTTTGGGAAGGCAGCTGGGGCTGAGTTACTCCATGTTGTGCAGGACAGGGACTGGATGTTGGAGAGCCTGTTTAAATGACAGTGCAGACCAGAAGGGCCAACAAAAGCCCTGTGTGTTTATAAAGGTTAATTTATAAAGCACTATGGAGGTGTAATAACCATCACAAGCTGCTTAACTCTTGAGAAAGAGCCTTGGGCTGCCAACCCAGCTGCCAGAGGAGCCTGTGGCTCTGGGCAATCAGCTCACCCAAGCAAATTGCAGCTGCTCCTGGCCAGGAGCATTTCTAAGGATATCATTCAGCACTTCAGCATGAAAAGTGGAGTCAGGTTGTCTGGGGAGATGCCTTGGCTGAGCTGTTAGGAAATGCTGGTGGCTGCAGCTGAAGCACATCAGTTCTCTTTTTGATCATGGCAGCTCGTGCTGTGCTGTGAAATGATGTTAAAAGCCTGGAAAGCCTCTCAGGAACATAAATGTGCTTCCACTTTTGAAGTGCTTTGTTTGGTTTTGGTGCTGAGTGATTTCTGTTCTGTGTTCCTTTGAAGGGGCCATTAAAATCCCAACTGTGTCCTGGTCTCCAGAGGATTTGAACACAACTGCCATGGCAGAATTTGGGACTTACATTCGGAAAGGTACTGAGCTTTCAGTCTTGGCAATTTCTGCTGCTCTGTTTTCATAAACAAATTGAAGGGAGCATGTATCATTCCTGAATATAAGAGATTTTTATCTTTTTCCTGAAGAAATGTCCTGTCAGACATGAATGAAGAAATTTCCTGTCAGAAATGTCACACGTGTCCCCTCTGTAGCAGTGATATCAATGGCCTCAAAAGGTTCAAAAGACTTTTTGTAATGATGCTTTTGATCCTTAAGATGCTTAAATGCCATAAAAAAATTAAAAGAGGATGACTGCTGCTGCTTCAACCTAATTTTTGGCAGTTCCTTCATTGTGCCCTGCAAAAGAGCTGCAGCACTGCTGAACAAGAATTTTGGTTTTGTTTAGGGGACTTTTAAATCCCAAGTGAGATGGATTGGTAAAAGAGTGAGAACTTCTACAGCTGAACAAGAATTCTGGTTTTGTTTAGGAGACTTTTAAATCCCAAATGAGATGGATTGGTAAAAGTGTGAGAACTACTGCTGAACAAGAATTTTGGTTTTTTTATGAGACTTTTAAATCCCAAATGAGATGGATTGGTAAAAGTGTGAGAACTTCTACAGCTGAGCAAGAATTCTGGTTTTGTTTAGGAGACTTTTAAATCCCAAGTGAGATGGATTGGTAGAAGTGTGAGAACTACTGCTGAACAAGAATTTTGGTTTTTTTACAAGACTTTCAAATCCCAAATGAGATGGATTGGTAAAAGTGTGAGAACTTCTACAGCTGAACAAGAATTCTGGTTTTGTTTAGGTGACTTTTAAATCCCAAATGAGATGGATTGGTAGAAGTGTGAGAACTTCTGTGCCCAGTCTTATTTACAGTTCCTGATGATTTACAGTTCCTTATTTCCACCCCCCCTGCTGCTACCTACCTGACAACTATGCAATAATGCTAAAATTTGCCATTATTGTTAATTTTTCTTTCACATATGTCTTTATTTTTTTTTTTAACAGTCTTCCCAGCTGTATTTTCTTCAAAGTTCATCCAGCATGAAACTGTTGGCCAATACAGCCACCTGTTTACAGTGCAGGGCTCAGCCCCTGGCCTGCTGCCCTACATGCTGCTGGCACACATGGATGTGGTGCCTGCTCCCCCTGAGGGCTGGGATTTCCCTCCTTTCTCAGCTGCAGAGCACCAGGGATTCATCTACGGCCGAGGAACGCTGGACAACAAAAACTCCGCCATGGTACGTGGGCCTGGTGATGTCCTTCCACACAGACCCAGCCTGGCAAAGGCAGAGGGAGCTGCCCATCCTCTGGAATTCTCTGTGCTGGCTCTGTCTCGTTCCTTTCTGTCAGGGATAAATTCCTGGTTTGGATAAATTCCAAGTTTTTCCTAAAGATGGAAAGTTTTCACTCATTGTTCACTGTTACTGAAGAAAAGATGGTTAAAACTCACAAAGAATCAGTAGAATCACACATACAGATGTATTGGGTTAAATGCCGGGTTAAAGTTTTAGGCCAGAGAATCTGTGGCTGCCCCATCCCTGGGAGTGTCCAAGGCACAGGGAATTCACTGTGGCTCTGGGGGCTCCTGTGCACTTTGTCCCTGACCCAGCTGCTCTGGATTTCATGTCCCTACCCTGGCTTCTGTCACAGCATTACTGAGCAAAACCCCTGCAGGGACTTTTCCAAGGAATGGGAATGGCAATATCCTCAGTGGGAGCTGTAGGAATCAAAGCTTAGCAGTGAACAGCACAAGGGCTGTGACAACATCAAATTCTCTTCCATCACTTTGCATTCTGTTGATTTGATTCTCCTGATCTCCACCCAGGGATGGTTCAGCAGTTCTGCTTTTCCTGCAGGGCATTCTGCAAGCTCTGGAGTTCCTGCTCAGGAGGAATTACCGACCCCAGCGCTCCTTCTACATTGGCATTGGCCACGATGAGGAGGTATTGGCTGTCCTTCCCTTGCCACAACACACTCCTGGGGGTTTTCCTTAGAAAGCCCTAAGAATTTGAAGTGACACCCTCCATTGCATCTCTGCTCTACACAAATAATTTGGCTGTTTAGGGCCATGATTCTCTGCCCTCTCTGGAATTCCAGACCCCACCACTCCTTTTATGTTGGCCACAATGACGAGGTATTGTCTGTCCTTTCCTTGCCACAGCACACTCCTGGGGGTTTTCCTTAGCCCTAAGAATTTGAAGTGACACCCTCCATTGCAAATAATTTGGGTATTTAGGGGCATGATTTTCTGCCCTCTCTGGAATTCCAGACCCCACCATTCCTTTTGTGTTGGCCACCATGAGGAGGTATTGTCTCTCCTTTCCTTGCCACAGCACACTCCTGGGGGTTTTCCTTAGCCCTAAGGGTTTTCCTTAGCCCATTGCATCTTTGCTCTACACAAATAATTTGGCTGTTGAGGGCCATGATTCTCTGCCCTCTCTGGAATTCCAGACCCCACCATTCCTTTTGTGTTGGCCACAATGAGGAGGTATTGTCTGTCCTTTCCTTGCCACCACACACTGCTGGGGGTTTTTCCTTAGAAAGCCCTAAGGAATTTTGAGCTGAGGCTGATTCCCACTCCCTTTGCTGTGTCCTCCTTCCCTGTTGAATGTCCTTGACTGTAACATTTTCCCCTCTCCCTGTGATGGGATTTGGTTGGGTCAGTGCAGTTTTCCCTCTTTGCAGCTCCTCATTGTGGGGGCAGGACCCAGCATCTCCTCATTGCATTTTATTTTGGGCTGTTTTCACTTGGAGCCTGCTTTGGGAGGGCTGGCTCTGCTTTCTCCAGTGGATCTCCATTTTCATTGTATTGCCAAAGCTTGCAGCCAAACCTGACAACAATTTCAGTGCAGGCCTCAATTGCAAACTATTTGTGCTCTACACAAATAATTTGGCTGTTGAGGGCCATGATTCTCTGCCCTCTCTGGAATTCCAGACCCCACCATTCCTTTTGTGTTGGCCACCATGAGGAGGTATTGTCTGTCCTTTCCTTGCCACCACACACTGCTGGGGGTTTTCCTTAGAAAGCCCTAAGAATTTGAAGTGACACCCTCCATTGCAAATAATTTGGGTATTTAGGGGCATGATTCTCTGCCCTCTCTGGAATTCCAGACCTCACCACTCCTTTTGTGTTGGCCATGATGAGGAGGTATTGTCTTTCCTTTCCTTGCCACAACACACTGCTGGGAGTTTTCCTTAGCCCTAAGAATTTGAAGTGACACCCTCCATTGCATTTCTGCTCTACACAAATAATTTGGGTATTTAGGGCCATGATTCTCTGCCCTCTCTGGAATTCCAGACCCCACCACTCCTTTTGTGTTGGCCACCATGAGGAGGTATTGTCTGTCCTTTCCTTGCCACCACACACTCCTGAGGGTTTTCCTTAGAAAGCCCTAAGGAATTTTGAGCTGAGGCTGATTCCCACTCCCTTTGCTGTGTCCTCCTTCCCTGTTGAAGGGCTGAAAATCCTTGACTGTAACATTTCCCCTCTCCCTGTGATGGGATTTGGTTGGGTCAGTGCAGTTTTCCCTCATTGTGGGGGCAGGACCCAACATCTCCTCATTGCATTTTATTATGGGCTGTTTTCAGTTGGAGCCTGCTTTGGGAGGGCTGGCTCTGCTTTCTCCAATAGATCTCAATTTTAATTGAGGCCTAAATTGCAAACTATTTCTGCTCTACACAAATAATTTGGCTGTTTAAGGGTACAATTCTCTGCCCTCTGTGTTCAGTGCAGGCTGAATTTGGTGTGCAAAGTGCAAACCCATTTGTGCTCCACACAAATAATTTGGGTATTTAGGGCCATGATTCTCATCCCTCTCTGGAATTCCAGACCCCACCACTCCTTCTCTATTGGCATTGGCCACCATGAGGAGGATTGTCTTTCCTTTCCTTGCAACAACAGGCTGTTTGCATTGTTCCTCTAGGTAACAGGGCTTAATTTTGAAACATTGTTTAGCTGGAAGGTCTTTCCTGTTTTTCTTGGTTCTGTGGGGAGATAATGTGTCAGGCCCCAGGTCACAGTTCTGGATTGATTGTTTGCCTTGGAGTGACATTCACAAAGGGTTTGGTGTGATGAGCAAAGGGAAGAGAACATTGGAGGTGTCACTTCAAATTCTTTTCTGCAAGGAAGGTGCAAAAAATCTCATTTTGGAGACAGGAAAAGCTGGGTTGAGTTTCATGTGGTTGTGCCAGGCAGAGCTGGCAAATATATTCCAGTGGTACAGAGAGACAGGAGAGGTGGGTTTGGTTATGCACTGTCAAAATATAAAGGCAAAGAATTATAAATAGTTGAAATAAATAGCTCTGCAGTTGCTAATCTGTGTTACAGCTCAGATATCAAAATAAAAGCAGCAGTCACTGATTCATAAAGGGTTTGGTGTGATGAGCAAAGGGAAGAGAACATTGGAGATGTCACTTCAAATTCTTTTCTGCAAGGAAGGTGCAAAAAATCTCATTTTGGAGACAGGAAAAGCTGGGTTGAGCTTCATGTGGTTGTGCCAAATGTTCAGGAAGAACTGGCAAATGTATTCCAGTGGTACAGAGAGACAGGAGAGGTGGGTTTGGTTAGGCAAATATAAAGACAAAGAATTATTAATAGATGAAATAAATAGCTCTGCAGTTGCTAATCAGTGAGTTTACAGCTCAGATATCAAAATAAAAGCAGCAGTCAATGATTCACAAAGGGTTTGGTGTGATGAGCAAAGGGAAGAGAACATTGGAAGTGTCACTTCAAATTCTTTTCTGCAAGGAAGGTGCAAAAATCTCATTTTGGAGACAGGAAAAGCTGGGTTGAGTTTCATGTGGTTGTGCCAAATGTTCAGGAAGAACTGGCAAATATATTCCAGTGGTACAGAGAGACAGGAGAGGTGGGTTTGGTTAGGCAAATATAAAGACAAAGAATTATTAATAGATGAAATAAATAGCTCTGCAGTTGCTAATCAGTGAGTTTACAGCTCAGATATCAAAATGAAAGCAGCAGCCAGTGACTCATCAATAAATGCCCTCCTCATCATGGCTATAAATTCATCTGCTATCAGGCCATTAACAATCTCCAATTAATTTTCCTGGAAGATTCTTTTATGTTGCTCTGGAGCTGTTCCCCAGGGGATTTCGTGCATTCCTTGTGCTGTTGCCAAGAGCAAGGTGCTTTCCAGCTTTCCTCCCAGAGTTTTGGCTGGATGTGCTCAGTTCTCTGCTGGATTGCACAGGTGTCTGGGCTGAAGGGAGCAAGGAGAATTGCAGCTCTGCTGGAAGCCAGAGGGGTGAAACTCTCCTTCCTGCTGGACGAGGGGAGTGCAGTGCTGGACGGCATCATTGCAGGGGTGAAGAAACCAGTGGCCATGTAAGAGTTGTGATTATTTTATTCATTAATTCACACCAGAATGTGATTCATTTGCTATTACAGCGACTTTAGACGGTCACTGTGGTGAGAGAAGGACGAGAATCTTGTTTCTTGATCAGAAGGCTGATTTATTCATATAAGATATATAATACATTACAACTATACTAAAAGGAAGAAAAAGAGAGGTTGCAGAGAGCAGCTATGCTAAGAATAGAATAGAAAGAATGAATAACAAAGTTCTTTGCCCAGGGAATCTGTCTCTGAGCTGCTCCTGTGATTGGCCTTTAATGGTACACAAGGAAGATGAGCCAATCACAGGGACACCTGCTACATTTCACAGCAGCTGATAACAATTATTTACATTCTTCTTCTGGGGCCTTTTGCTTCCCAGAAGAAGGAGAAATCCCAAAGAAAGGATTTCTATGAAGAAATGTCTGTGACAATTTGCAGTCATTAATTAGTGCTAAATGACACTGTTGATACCACTACAGGATGTTTTCAGGATGTGTTGGTGCTGCTGGAGCTGCAGCAGTGGCACAAAGTGCAAGGCAGGGACCTTCAGCCTCTCCTGCTGTCCCTCACACTCAGAGGCACAAAGTTCCTCTGAGCATTTGAATTCCCTGCAGAATCAGCCCAGCCAGCAGTCCTGCAGAGATCTAAACACTGTGTTAATGATTTGTTGTTGCTGCTTGAGTGGTTTTTATCATACTAAAACTATGCAGAGGAGTTGTTTTTATCTACAGCCTGTGTGTGTGTGTGTGTGTTTGGAATGACATTAGTCATTTATTTGTTAATTAGTTGATTAATTTATCATTGTCCAGGATTGCTGTCACAGAAAAAGGTTCAATGACACTGAACTTCACAGTGGAAAAGGAGCCAGGGCATTCCTCCTTTCCCCCTAAGGAGACAAGTATTGGCATTCTGGCAGCAGCCATGTCCAGGTGAGAATTTCCAGGTGAATATACACAGCAGCACTACTTCTGTTCTTGAGCATCCAGATACAGAATATTAAAAAATACAGGCATTTTTTTAAAAAGGCATTTAATATGAAAGAACTCTTTTTATGTCCACTTCTCTCATTAGTGATTTATTACAGCCATACTATAGGATCTCATGCCACTCTGTATTTCAAAAGTCTTTCTGAAGGAGACAAGTATTGGCATTCTGGCAGCAGCCATGTCCAGGTGAGAATTTCCCTGTCACCAATGCCAAAAACAGTCAAAAAACCTCCTGAACCACTGATATGTGACTTTTGAAATATTTGTGTTCAGAGTCTTTTTCAAACTGCTGTTGTATATTTGAAATTGTGGTTTGTAGCTCACTTTGAAGGGCAGGAATGAAACTCCCAGCCAAGGGACAATTGCCAGGTGTCTGCAGATCTTCAGCTGGTCCAAGTGTCAGCCCATTCTTTAAAAGCAAGACAAATGCTGTCTGCCCTGATTTCCTCTGTAGCAACAGAGATTCCTTTGTTTGGGTGGCAGGATTTCTCTGGAATTTGTTCCTACCTCAGCTGGGAATTCTCCAAGCCAATGAACACAGAATAGAGTCATAACGTGACTGCAGAAATCACCTCTCTGCATCTCTGTGTAGATACTAAGAAATAAATGTTTTAGAAAAACTGAGTATGTCCAGAGCTGGTGAGATTTGTGTGCTATTTTTCTGGATTTCCATGTATTTATGAGGACAGGTTTTGGGATTTTTGCTGCTGTTTCTCAAAGGAAATCTTTGAGAAATGATTTTTCTCACATGACTGGAATGCCCAGAAATCTGTGGAGCTGTGCTTGCAGTCATTACCAGGAGAGCAGAGTGTGATTGCATCTCCAATAACACAGACACATCTCACAAATCAAATTCCTGACATCCTTCTGGAGCAACAGCAGCCAGAGAGTTGTTTTTTAACCTTTTCAGTGTTGCAAACTTGAACAATTTGTTTTGTAGGCTGGAGCAGAATCCCTTGCCCAACCTGTTTGGCCACGGCCCAGAGCTCATGACCATGGAGCACCTTGCAGCAGAGGTGAGGAGCCAGCCAGGTTTCATTCCCAAATTTCCATAAGAAATTGAAGAATTTAGTTGTGTAGAAAAAACAGCTTTTTTATCCTTTCTCCCAGATTATTGTTCCTGCTGGAATTGTTTTATCTATATTCAAGTGACTCCACCATGCTCTTGACAAATAAAAACTTTCTGATTTTTGCTTTTGTTTTTTCCCTTTAGTTCAAGTTTCCTCTCAACATCATCATGAGCAATTTGTGGCTGTTCTCACCTATTGTCAGCAGGTAAGAAAAGAGATCCTTGATAAACATCCCCAGCCTCTCACCCTTAAAAGATGAAGCCATTTCTAATCTTGCCAGGAAATCAGTTCTTTTATAGCTTAGATAATTCAGTGGTTTCCTGTTAATAACCACTTTGTTAATTGAATAAGCCATCATTCAGCTGTGAAATTATGGTGTTTAATTTCTAGCGATATTTAAGTTATTTGAAAAATTGTGTTTGTTTGTTTCTATTTTTGCAGAGTCCTTGCCTGGAAACCTTCCACCAACGCCTTGATCCGAACAACCACTGCAGTCACCCTGTTTAATGCAGGAATCAAGGTGCTTTCATTTGGGCTTTTCTCCATGTAATTATGATGAGACAATTAGGACATTTAATTTCCACCTTTTTATATTCATTTCTAAGATCAGTGTGGACCTGTGTGATGTCTAATTCTTCAGATATGGCTTGGATTTGAAAATCAGTTGAAAATCTCTTTCAGAACTATCTGATCTCTGTCCACCTCTGTTAAAATTGTTAATATTTCAGCATAGACCAGAAAATGGGGTTTCTGCATAATCCTACAAAGTATCAGAGGCAATTTTTGAAACTGTCACAGTCACAAACACTTCCCTGACCCAGCCATCTGCAGCACAGCTCTGGGGTTTGCCTGAAGTGTGTTAAAAGTGCACCTTGGACTGAGAGGTAACAGCCAGATCCTGCCCTGATAAGGAGGTGGAGCTGTCCAAAAATCCTGGAGCCCTGAAACACAACCGGGCTGTGTTTGGTGTGTCCCTGAAAAATCTGTGAGTGCAAAACATCCCTGGGCAGGAAAGGATGCAGTGGCTGAACAGTGACACGGAGTGGCCAGGAGGGAAGTGACACCCTGGCTCCTTGGGGTTTTTTCTAAAGATTACACATGGTTTTGTTTAACAAAGTTGTAAATATTCAGTCTGTAGATAAGAAGAGTTATGTGTTCAATAAAAATCAGTTGTTAAGCAACTTATATGTACCTAAATATGAAGCGTGTAGTGTGACAATGAGCTGAAAATATGGCTTAAAAAATCCAATTTCAGAATTTCTCAATATAAATTTTCTGAAGGGAGGGAGCTTAGCTCAAGATAAAAACTTCTATAGAAGTAACAAATAATTTCATTTCTGTTGATTTGACAATTATTTCTTTGTGTATTTATCTGCATTTTAGATGGGATTTACAGTTTAAGAGACATCACACTTGGTGGAAACACTGGAGCACCCAAGGCCTGCAGTTGTTTGAGCAGTTCTGAGTTTCCAGCTGGCATTTTATTCTGATTTTCACTTCCTTTTAAACTTTGACCCTTTTTTTTTTTCCAGGTGAATGTCATCCCTTCCATTGCCAGAGCCACAGTGAACTTCAGGATCCATTCAGCTGAGACAGCTGCTGAGGTACCCTGGGCAGAGCTCAGATCTCAGCCTTTGTGCCCAGGGAAATGGATCCTCTGGGATATTTTGTGCCCAAAGCATGTGGATCCTCTGGGATATTTTGTGCCCCAGAGCAAATGGATCCTCTGGGATATTTTATAACCCAGGGATTGTGGATCCTCTGGGATATTTTATAACCCAGGGATTGTGGATCCTCTGGGATATTTTATAACCCAGGGATTGTGGATCCTCTGGGATATTTTGTGCTCAGGGATTGTGGATCCTCTGGGATATTTTGTGCCCAGGGATTGTGGATCCTCTGGGGTATTTTGTGCTCAGGGATTGTGGATCCTCTGGGATATTTTGTGCCCCAGGGAAATGGATCCTCTGGGATATTTTGTGCCCAAAACATGTGGATCTCTGGGATATTTTGTGCCCCAGAGCAAATGGATCCTCTGGGATGTGCCCCAGGGATTGTGGATCCTCTGGGATATTTTGTGCCCCAAAGCATGTGGATCCTCTGGGATATTTTATAACCTAGGAAAGTGGATCCTCTGGGATATTCTGTGCCTCAGGGAAATGGATCCTCTGGGATATTTTGTGCCCCAGAGGAAATGGATCCTCTGGGATATTTTGTGCCCAGGAAAGTGGATCCTCTGGGATATTTTATAACCCAGGGATTGTGGATCCTTTGGGATATTTTGTGCTCAGAGCACATGGATCTTTTGGGATATTTTGTACCCCAGGAATGTGAATCCTCTGGGATATTTTGTGCCCAGAGCACATGGATCATCTGGGATATTTTATAACCCAGGGATTGTGGATCCTCTGGGATATTTTGTGCCCAGGAAAGTGGATCCTCTGGGATATTTTGTGCCCAAAACATGTGGATCCTCTGGGATATTTTGTGCCCAGGAAAGTGGATCCTCTGGGATATTTTGTGCCCCAGGAATGTGGATCCTCTGGGATATTTTGTGCCCAGAGATTGTGGATCCTCTGGGATATTTTGTGCCCCAAAGCATGTGGATCCTCTGGGATATTTTATAACCTAGGAAAGTGGATCCTCTGGGATATTTTGTGCCTCAGGGAAATGGATCCTCTGGGATATTTTGTGCCCCAAAGCATGTCAATCCTCTGGGATATTTTGTGCCCCAGGGAAATGGATCCTCTGGGATATTTTATAACCCAGGAATGTGGATCCTCTGGGATATTTTGTGCCCAGGGATTGTGGATCCTCTGGGATATTTTGTGCCCCAGGCAAATGGATCCTCTGGGATATTTTGTGCCCCAGGAATGTGGATCCTCTGGGATATTTTGTGCCCAAAACATGTGGATCTTCTGGGATATTTTGTGCTCAGGGATTGTGGATCCTCTGGGATATTTTGTGCTCAGGGAATCTGAATCCTCTGGGATATTTTGTGCCCCAAAGCATGTGGATCCTCTGGGATATTTTATAACCCAGGAATGTGGATCCTCTGGGATATTTTGTGCCCCAGGGATTGTGGATCCTCTGGGATATTTTGTGCCCATAGCAAATGGATCCTCTGGGATATTTTGTGCCCCAGGGAAATGGATCCTCTGGGATATTTCGTGCCCAGGGATTGTGGATCCTCTGGGATATTTTGTGCCCCAGGGAAATGGATCCTCTGGGATATTTTGTGCCCAGAGCACATGGATCCTCTGGGATATTTTGTGCCCCAAAGCATGTCAATCCGCTGGGATATTTTGTGCCCAGGGATTGTGGATCCTCTGGGATATTTTGTGCCCCAGGGAAATGGATCCTCTGGGATATTTTATAACCCAGGGATTGTGGATCCTCTGGGATATTTTGTGCCCAAAGCATGTGGATCTCTGGGATATTTTGTGCTCACGGATTGTGGATCCTCTGGGATATTTTGTGCCCCAGAGCAAATGGATCCTCTGGGATATTTTGTGCCCAGGGATTGTGGATCCTCTTGGATATTTTGTGCCCAGGGATTGTGGATCTTCTGGGATATTTTGTGCCCAGGAATTGTGGATCCTCTGGGATATTTTGTGCCCAGAGCAAATGGATCCTCTGGGATATTTTGTGCCCAAAGCATGTGGATCCTCTGGGATATTTTGTGCCCAGGGATTGTGGATCCTCTGGGATATTTTGTGCCCAAAGCATGTGAATCTCTGGGTTATTTTATAACCCAGGGATTGTGGATCCTCTGGGATATTTTGTGCCCAGAGCACATGGATGTTTTGGGATATTTTGTGCCCAGGAATGTGGATCCTCTGGGATATTTTGTGCCCAGAACACATGGATCTTTTGGGATATTTTGTGCCCAAAGCATGTGGATCTCTGGGATATTTTGTGCCCAAAGCATGTGGATCCTCTGGGATATTTTATAACCCAGGAAAGTGGATCCTTTGGGATATTTTGTGCCCCAGGAATGTGGATCCTCTGGGATATTTTGTGCCCAGGGAATGTGGATCTTCTGGGATATTTTGTGCCCAGGGAATGTGGATCTTCTGGGATATTCTGAGCCCCAGGGAATCTGAATCCTCTGGGATATTTTGTGCCCAAAGCATGTTGATCCTCTGGGATATTTTGTGCTCAGGGATTGTGAATCCTCTGGGATATTTTGTGCCCAAAACATGTGGATCCTCTGGGAGATATTGTGCCCAGAGCATGTGGATCTTCTGGGATATTTTGTGCCCAGGGAAATGGATCCTCTGGGATATTTTGTGCCCAAAACATGTGGATCCTCTGGGATATTTTATAACCCAGGGATTGTGGATCATCTGGGATATTTTATAACCCAGGGAAATGGATCCTCTGGGATATTTTGTGCCCAGAGCAAATGGATCCTCTGGGATATTTTATAACCCAGGAAAGTGGATCCTCTGGGATATTTTGTGCCCAAAGCATGTCAATCCTCTGGGATATTTTGTGCCCCAGGGAAATGGATCCTCTGGGATATTTTGTGCCCAGACCACATGGATCCTCTGGGATATTTTTGTACCCCAGAGCAAATGGATCCTCTGGGATATTTTATAACCCAGGGATTGTGGATCCTCTGGGATATTTTGAGCCCCAGGGAATCTGAATCCTCTGGGATATTTTGTGCTCCAGGGAATGTGGATCCTCTGGGATATTTTGTGCCCCAAAGCAAATGGATCCCCAGGGATATTTTGTGCCCAAAACATGTGGATCCTCTGGGATATTTTGTGCCCCAGAGCAAATGGATCCTCTGGGATATTTTGTGCCCCAGGAATGTGGATCCTCTGGGATATTTTGTGCCCCAGGAATGTGGATCCTCTGGGATATTTTGTGCCCAGGAATGTGGATCCTCTGGGATATGTTGTGCCCAAAACATGTGGATCCTCTGGGATATTTTGTGCCCCAGGAATGTGAATCCTCTGGGATATTTTGTGCCCAAAGCAAATGGATCCTCTGGGATATTTTGTGCCCCAGGAATGTGGATCCTCTGGGATATTTTGTGCCCAAAGCAAATGGATCCTCTGGGATATTTTGTGCCCCAGGAATGTGGATCCTCTGGGATATTTTGTGCCCCAGGAATGTGGATCCTCTGGGATATTTTGTGCCCAAAGCAAATGGATCCTCTGGGATATTTTGTGCCCCAGGAATGTGGATCCTCTGGGATATTTTGTGCTCAGGGATTGTGGATCCTCTGGGATATTTTGTGCTCAGGGATTGTGGATCCTCTGGGATATTTTGTGCCCAGGGATTGTGGATCCTCTGGGATATTTTGTGCCCAGAGCACATGGATCCTCTGGGATATGGAATGGGTTTGTGACCTGGGACAGTCTGTGGACCTTGCACACCTCAGGGTGTCTGACAGGCCTGTCCAGCCCAGGGCAGCTGGGAAACCCTCTCAGTACAAATCTCTTCCCTCCCCGAGCCTTTGCTGGAAGTTTCTCTCTCTTGAGGCTTTTTCTGGATTATTTGGGCGCCAGAATCCCCCAGAGCAGCAGGCTGAGCTCCTGCCTGCCAGGGCTGAAGCACTTCAGGAGCACCTGGAGACAGATTTAAAAACCCAGCTGAAGTGTCAGAAGAGGAACTGACACACACTTCCAGCCTGTGTTTGCTGCCACAGCTGGCAGTGCACAGACAGATGTTTTCTGGAGAGCTGAACACCTGCAGATGCCTCTGAGGGCTGATTTCTCATTTCTTGTGCTCCTTTTGTGTCTGTTTGACCCCCAGGTGCTGGAGGCAGTCAGGAGCACCATTGCTGATGACAGAGTGAAGATTGACGTGGTGGAGGCCTTTGACCCGCTGCCCATCAGCCCTTGGGACCAGCAGACATTTGCAATCCACATTTTTCAAAAAACCATCCTGGACCTTTTCCCAGATGTTGACAGTGTGGTGCCAGGTGACAGCAGGCACATGATGATTCTTGTTTCCTCTGCTGCTTTTCCATTTGCTGTGTCCTCCTCCCCCCCAGCTGTTAACTGCTGGAAACAGCTGCTTTTTCCTCTTTGTATTCCCTTCCCTCTCCATGCTTGAAAAGTTGTAATGTTGTTTTTTAGTAGTGGAAGTAAAAAAAGCAAACAGGAAGCTGCCAGAAACAATGAGCCTTGAATTGGGTTTTCTACCCAGACAAAGGGATCTCTTCAGGGAAGAAAGGAATTGGGAGGGAGAGGAGGAGGTCTTGCTTCAGTTCTTCTTTTATTTTCATAGCTGCCAATGCCATTCCTGCTTTTCTGCATTGTTCCTTATGATCCCAGCCCCTTCCCTTTCTGCAGCTCCTTCCCAGCTCTGCAGTTGTTGGGCTGAAATTTGAATTTTGCATTTTTGGGGAAGTTTGAAATTTGCATTTTTTGGGAAGCTGAAGTTTGCATTTTTTTGGAAGTTTGAGGTTTGCATTTTTGGAGAAGTTTGAAGTTTGCATTTTTGGAGAAGTTTGGAGTTTGCATTTTGGAAGGTTTGCAGTTTGCATTTTTGGGGAGGCTGAAATTTGCATTTTTTTGGAAGTTTGAAGTTTGCATTTTTGGGGAGTTTGAGGTTTGCATATTTGCAAAGTTTGAGGTTTGCATTTTTTGGGGAAGTTTGACATTTGCATTTTTGGGGAGGTTTGCATTTTTGGGGAGGTTTGCATTTTTGGAGAAGTTTGAAGTTTGCATTCTTAGTAAAGTTTGAAGTTTGCATTTTTGGGGAGGTTTGAAGTTTGCATTTTTGGAGAAGTTTGCAGTTTGCATTTTTGGGGAGGCTGAAATTTGCATTTTTTTGGAAGTTTGAAGTTTGCATTTTTGGGGAGGTTTGAAGTTTGCATTTTTTGGGGAAGTTTGAAGTTTGCATTTTTTTAGTAGTTTGAAGTTTGCATTTTTGGGGAGGTTGAAGTTTGCATATTTACAAAGTTTGAAGTTTGCATTTTTGGGGAAGTTTGCATTTTTGGAGAGATTGAAGTTTGCATTTTTGGGGAAGCTGAAGTTTGCATTTTGGAAGGTTTGCAGTTTGTGTTTTTGGGGAGGCTGAAATTTGCATTTTTTTGGAAATTTGAAGTTTGCATTTTTGGGGAGTTTGAAGTTTGCATTTTTTTGGAAGGTTGAAGTTTGCATTTTTTTGGAAGGTTGAAGTTTGCATTTTTTTGGAAGGTTGAAGTTTGCATTTTCGGGGAGGTTGAAGTTTGCATTTTTGGCAAAGTTTGAGGTTTGCATATTTGCATTTTTGGGGAAGTTTGCATTTTTGGGGAAGTTTGCACTTTTGGGGAGGTTTGAAGTTTGCATTTTTGGGGAAGTTTGCATTTTTGGGGAGGCTGAAATTTGCATTTTTGGGGAGGTTTGAAGTTTGAAGTTTGCATTTTTGGGGAGTTTGAAGTTTGCATTTTTGGGGAGGCTGAAATTTGCATTTTTTTGGAAATTTGAAGTTTGCATTTTTTTGGAAGTTTGAAGTTTGCATTTTTGGGGAGGTTTGCGTTTTTGGGGAGGTTGAAGTTTGCATTTTTTTGGAAGTTTGCAGTTTGCATTTTTGGGGAGTTTGAGGTTTGCATATTTGCAAAGTTTGAGGTTTGCATTTTTGGGGAGATTGAAGTTTGCATTTTTGGAGAAGTTTGCAGTTTGCATTTTTTTGGAAATTTGAAGTTTGCGTTTTTGGGGAGGCTGAAGTTTGCATTTTTGGGGAGGCTGAAATTTGCATTTTTTTGGAAGTTTGAAGTTTGCATTTTTGGGGAAGTTTGCATTTTTGGGGAGGTTGAAGTTTGAAGTTTGCATTTTGGAAGGTTTGCAGTTTGTATTTTTGGGGAGGCTGAAGTTTGCATTTTTGGGAAGGCTGAAATTTGCATTTTTTTGGGGAGTTTGAAGTTTGCATTTTTGGGGAGTTTGAAGTTTGCATTTTTGGGGAAGTTT
This sequence comes from Zonotrichia albicollis, assembly GCF_047830755.1. Lineage (NCBI taxonomy): Eukaryota > Metazoa > Chordata > Aves > Passeriformes > Passerellidae > Zonotrichia > Zonotrichia albicollis. Next base: position 3,732,996 of record NC_133846.1, read on the forward strand.
GCATTTTTGGGGAGGTTGAAGTTTGAAGTTTGCATTTTGGAAGGTTTGCAGTTTGTATTTTTGGGAAGGCTGAAATTTGCATTTTTTTGGAAGTTTGAAGTTTGCATTTTTGGGGAAGTTTGCATTTTTGGGGAGGCTGAAGTTTGCATTTTTTTGGAAGTTTGAAGTTTGCATTTTTGGGGAGGTTTGTGTTTTTGGGGAAGTTTGAAGTTTGCATTTTTGGGGAGGCTGAAATTTGCATTTTTGGGGAAGTTTGAAGTTTGCATTTTTTTGGTAGTTTGAATTTTGCATTTTTGGGGAGGTTTGCATTTTTGGGGAGGTTGAAGTTTGCATTTTTGGGGAAGTTTGAGGTTTGCATTTTTGGAGAGTTTGCAGTTTGCATTTTTGGGGAGGCTGAAATTTGCATTTTTTTGGAAATTTGAAGTTTGCATTTTTGGAGAGTTTGAAGTTTGCATTTTTTTTGGAAGTTTGAAGTTTGCATTTTTGGGGAGGTTGAAGTTTGCATTTTTGGCAAAGTTTGAGGTTTGCATATTTGCATTTTTGGGGAAGTTTGCATTTTCGGGGAGGTTGAAGTTTGCATTTTTTTGGAAGTTTGAAGTTTGCATATTTGAGGAGGTTGAAGTTTGCATTTTTGGGGAAGTTTGCATTTTTGGGGAGGTTGAAGTTTGAAGTTTGCGTTTTTGGGGAGTTTGAAGTTTGCATTTTTGGGGAGGTTTGCATTTTTGGAGAGTTTGCAGTTTGCATTTTTGGGGAGGCTGAAATTTGCATTTTTTTGGAAATTTGAAGTTTGCATTTTTGGAGAGTTTGAAGTTTGCATTTTTTTTGAAATTTGAAGTTTGCATTTTTGGGGAGATTGACGTTTGCGTTTTTGGAGAGGTTTGCAGTTTGCATTTTCGGGGAGGTTGAAGTTTGCATTTTTGGCAAAGTTTGAGGTTTGCATATTTGCATTTTTGGGGAAGTTTGCATTTTTGGGGAGTTTGAAGTTTGCATTTTTTTTGAAATTTGAAGTTTGCATTTTTGGGGAGGTTGAAGTTTGCATTTTTGGCAAAGTTTGAGGTTTGCATATTTGCATTTTTGGGGAAGTTTGCATTTTTGGGGAGGTTTGCAGTTTGCATTTTTGGGGAGGCTGAAATTTGCATTTTTTTGGAAGTTTGAAGTTTGCGTTTTTGAGGAAAGTTTGAAGTTTGCATTTTTGGGGAAGTTTGCATTTTTGGGGAGGTTGTGTCAAAGCATTCCTGTGTTGAGCTGTGTGTTCAGCCCCTGAAGGACACACTGCTCTCCAGCACACACCAGTCACTGTTCCCAGTGATGCTTTTGGTGCAGGACTGGTATAATTTGCTTTTCCTCTCTCCTGGGCAAAGGTGGGGCACTTTCTGCACCTCACTTGTTCCTCCCCTGTCTTTACATGCATATCTACCTGTATATCTGGATTCAAGCTTTTAAGGAAATGCAGATTCTCACACAGGGATGCAGAATGTAAATGATTTTCCCATTTAATAGAGTTTTGAACCTTGCAGCAGTTTAGTGGAGACTGAAGCAGACTTGCAGCAAGTTAGAAAAGTTAACAAGTGCATGCTTGTGTGTACATCCATTATTCCAAATATTCCACACTGCAGCCACTGAGGTCAGCCCAGCATATTTTATCCATTGTAGTGTGTGAATTAATCTGAATTCTCCATCTCCTTCAGATTTAGCAGCAATGGTTCAGTGAAGTCATTACATTAATTTTCTAAACTGATTTTTCTAAGATGGGATTTTTAGACCTTCAGTCTTTGATGGCAGCAGTAAAGCTGAGCTCTGTTTTGCAGGCACGTGCATCGGGAACACGGACAGCCGGCACTTCAGCAACGTCACCAAGGCCATTTACAGGTTCAACCCTCTGCTGCTGGCACAGGATGATCTGCCCAGGTACTGAGCTCTGCACCTGGGCTGGGCCCAGGCAGAGAGAGATCCATGAGCAGCATTGTGGGGCCTGAATAGATGTTGTGTTGTGAGATCTGTGTGGGTCCAAACGAGCTGCAGCTGCAAAGTCCTTGGTTGGGCAGCAGCTGTGGCTTGTGAAGGTAAAGGGAATAAATAGGGGTGGGTGGAGAGCTCAGGAGGGAAGACAGGAAGGGCTGTGCTGCAGGGAATGGAGCAGAACAACACTGCAGTGAAGATTCCAACAACTGGTGACCCTGTGTGAGGAAGAACACGCAGCCAAATATCGAGAGAAGGTGTGGAATTGTGGAATCCCCTGGACAGCCGAGAGCTGTGGCAGCCTGAGAGCTGGGACTTCAGAACATAACATGGCCTTTGAATGAAGGAGCTGTAACAGCAGAAAGCCTTAAGGAAAAGAGCCTTGGAGCATCCAGGGATTTGTGTGTGTGTTTAAAGACAGCTGAGAGCTGGGACTTTATAGGGATATGTATATTCTGTGTATGTGTTTAAAGACAGCTGAGAGCTGGGACTGTATGTAAATTGTAATTGTGTAATTGTTAAAAGAAAAGAGGGGAATGTGGGGGCCTGAATATATGTTGTATTGTAGTGTGGGTCTGAGTTGCTCCCACACTACAATACAACATATATTCATATATGCCCTTAGTTGGGCAGCAGCTGTAGCTCATGAAGGTAACTGAAATAAATAGGGGTGGGTTGAGAGTCCAGGAGGAGCTCCTGGGAAGACAGGAAGGGCTGTGCTACAGAGAATGGAGAAGAACAACACTGCAGTGAAGATCCCAACAACTGGTGACCCTCTGTGAGGAAGAACACACAGCCAAACATCGAGAGAAGGTGTGGAATCCCCCTGGCAGCCTGAGAGCTGGGACTGTAGAACATAACATGGCCTTTGAATGAAGGAGCTGTAACAGCAGAGAGCTGTAAGAATATGGCCTTTAAGGAACAGAACCTTGGAACATCCAGGATTTGTGTGTGTGTTTAAAGACAGCTGAGAGCTGGGACTTTATAGGGATATGTATATTCTATGTATGTGTTTAAAGGCAGCTGAGAGCTGTGGCAGCCTGAGAGCTGGAACTCTATGTATATTGTAATGGTATAATTGCTAAAAGTAAAGGGGGGAAATGTGGGGGCCTGAATATATGTTGTGTTGTAGTGTGGGTCTGAGTTCTCCAAATGAGCTACAGCTGCAAAGTCCAGGAGGAGCCCCTGAGAAGACAGGAGGGGTTGTGCTGCAGAGAATGGAGCAGAACAACACTGCAGTGAAGATTCCAACACAGAATAAACCCATTTCCTGCAGATTTGGGCATGGAAATGACCTTGGGATTGTGTCAGCTGGCTTTTTATTCCTTCAAATTCAGGCAGGACACATTGAGGGGTTTGGTTCTGTGGTGCTGAGTGCATCCTTTGTGTGCTGTTCTGGTAGTTGGCCTTGTCCTGCAGGTTGATTTGAAATTTCCTGAAGTGATGTGATAACAACATCAGCATGCGAGGGATTGTTTGCTTATTTAGATTTCTCATTTTATGGAGGTGCAGATGATGCAGGAGTGGAGTGTTCTGGCTGTACAGGAATAGCCAAGAAATGGATTTTTTCAAGATTAGATTTTTAGATTTTTTTCCAAAATTAGCTGTTGAGCTCTGAGCCTTTGAATCAGAACGTTTGGGTTGGTTACGGTGCAGTTTTTGGTCTATACTGCAGTTTTTCTATTGGTTGCAGTGCAGTTTTTGGGCTATATTTCTGTGATTTTTCTATTGGTTACAGTGCAGGTTTTGGTCTGTATTTCTGTTGGTTGCAGTGCAGTTTTTGGGCTATATTTCTGTGATTTTTCTATTGGTTACAGTGCAGGTTTTGGTCTCTATTTCTGTTGGTTACAGTGCAGTTTTTGGGCTATATTTCTGTGATTTTTCTAGTGGTTACACTGCAATTTTTATGGTTTTTCTGTTGATTACAGTGCAGTTTTTGGTCTCTATTTCTGTTGGTCACAGTGCAGTTTTTGGGATATATTTCTGTGATTTTTCTCTTGGTTACGCTGCAGTTTTTGGTCTCTATTTCTGTTGGTTACAGTGCAGTTTTTGGGATATATTTCTGTGGGTTTTTTGTTGATTACAGTGCAGTTTTTGGAATATATTGCTGCGTTTTTCTGTTGGTTACAGTGCAGTTTTTGGGCTATATTTCTGTGATTTTTCTATTGGTTACACTGCAATTTTTGGGCTGTATTTCTATGGTTTTTTTGTTGGTTACAGTGCAATTTTTGGGCTATATTTCTATGTTTTTCTCTTGGTTACAGTGCAGTTTTTGGTCTCTATTTCTGTTGGTCACAGTGCAGTTTTTGGGCTATATTTCTGTGATTTTTCTATTGGTTACACTGCAGTTTTTGGGCTGTATTTCTGTGATTTTTCTATTGGTTACAGTGCAGGTTTTGGTCTGTATTTCTGTTGATTACAGTGCAGTTTTTGGGCTATATTTCTGTGATTTTTCTATTGGTTACACTGCAATTTCTATGGTTTTTCTGTTGGTTACAGTGCAGTTTTTGGGCTATATTTCTGTGATTTTTCTATTGGTTACACTGCAATTTCTATGTTTTTTTTTGTTGGTTACAGTGCAGTTTTTGGGATATATTGCTGTGTTTTTCTGTTGGTTACAGTGCAGTTTTTGGGCTATATTTCTATGTTTTTCTCTTGGTTACAGTGCAGTTTTTGGGCTATATTTCTGTGATTTTTCTATTGGTTACACTGCAATTTTTGGGCTGTATTTCTATGGTTTTTTTGTTGGTTACAGTGCAGTTTTTGGTCTCTATTTCTGTTGGTTACAGTGCAGTTTTTGGGCTATATTTCTGTGATTTTTCTCTTGGTTACACTGCAGTTTTTGGGCTGCATTGCTGCATTTTTCTGTTTTTCTTTATGAAGCCAACAGCCAAGCAAGGAGGTGCTGGCTTTGTACAATTGTGTCAGAAATCCCACCTAACCTAAAAAATATCCTTTTTCTTTCAGGATCCATGGCTTGAATGAGAGAATCTCCATTGAGAATTATGAGAGGCAGGTGGAGTTCCTGTTTGAGCTGATCAAGAACTGTGACATTGAGACCCTTCCAGAGCCCCACGCCAGCTCCCACGAGCTCTGAGAGAATTTTGGGAGGAGCAGCTATTTTTTAATATTTTTAATTTTGCAGGTGGACTCTGGGACAGGGCCTGAAGATGCACTTTTGGAATTTGGGGTTTTTTTTATATTGTGGTTTACATACAGATAGGAAAAGTGCAGGTTGTGTGATAGGAATGTGGCCAAATACAACAGCTAACCCTGATTTCTGTGCTCTGATGTGCAGCATTAATCTGGCACTAATTATTTTCAGCTCTTTAAACCTCTGAAATTGGTAACCACTAAAAATCTGAGCTATACCCAGCAGTCCCTCACCCTGTGTGCTCTGACAAACTCCTTTTGGATGGTGAATGGATTTTTCCAGAAGCCCACAGGGAGGGTTTGTGGTGTGCTCAGAGGGTTCCTGTCCCTGGTGCAGCCACACTGAGGGGTTCTTGCACTGCTGCTGCTTCCCAGGGGATTCTCCCTTGGCTGCACTGACTCTGTTCTCAGGTACTCCAGAACTTTCTATGTTGTAACTGAGGAGGGGCTGAAACTTTCCTGTCCATATTTTAGTGGTTATTATTTTCCCTCCTTGACTCAGGGTGTGTTGTGTTACTGTGTGTCAGAATAACGGATTGCAGCTTTAAATCCCTCTCGTCTGCTCCTCTCTTTTCTCACTTCATGCTTCTCCTTTGCTCTTCTGAGAACTTAATTTTGAAAGATTTTAAACCTTTCAGTTTCTCCCAGTTCAGTGTTCACTCCCATGGCTGCTGCCACTGATTCCTGACTCTGTTCTCAGGTACTCCAGAACTTTCTGTGTTGTGGGAACTGAGGAGGGGCTGAAACTTTCCTGTCCATCATTTTAGTGGTTATTATTTTCCCTCCTTGACTCAGGGTGTGTTGTACAGCTGGGTGTCAGAATAAGGCATTGCAGCTTTAAATAAGAAATTAAATCCTCTCTTTTCTCACTTTGTGCTTCTCCTTTGCTCTTCTGAAAACTTAATTTTGAAAGATGTGAAGCCCTTCAGTTTGTCCCAGTTCATTGTTCCCTCCCATGGCTGCTGCCACTGATTCCTGACTCTGTTCTCAGGTACTCCAGAACTTCTGTGTTGTTGTAACTGAGGAGGTGCTGAAAACTTTGCTGTCCATCATTTTAGTGGTTATTATTTTCCCTCCTTGACTCAGGGTGTGTTGTACAGCTGGGTGTCAGAATAAGGGATTGCAGCTTTAAATAAGGAATTAAATCCCTATTATCTGTTCATCCCTTTTCTCATTTTATGTTTCTCCTTTGCTCTTCTGAAAACTTAATTGTGAAAGATGTGAAGCCCTTCAGTTTGTCCCAGTTCAGAGGGCTCACAGCTTTGTTCCTCCACTGTCCCTGCCAGCAATTTCCACTTTCCTGCTCAGTTTTTTGGGAATCCTGGGGAAGGCAGGCCATGGATTCATCTTGCAATTCTTGCTTGCCTGTGAAGGGTTCAGCATTATTTTGGCCTTTACAGTTGGGGTTACCAGTATTAATTAGACAAATAATTTATTTAATTAAGTTAATTTTATCAATAAAAGTGATGTTAGCCAAAGAAAAGCCTGGATCCTGGGGAAAGCAGTCCTTGGGTTCATCTTGCACTTACTTCTATGACAGCACTGAAGGGTTCAGCATTATTTTGGCCTTTACAGTTGGGGTTGCCAGTATTAATTAGACAAATAATTTATTTAATCAGTTAAAATTAAGTTAATTTTATCAATAAATAGTTAGCAAAGTGATGTTAGCCAAAGAAAAGCCTGGATCCTGGGGAAGACAGGCCATGGATTCATCTTGCACTTCTTGTCTGCCTGTGACAGCACTGAAGGGTTCAGCATTCCTTTGGCAGTTTGGGTTACCAGTATTAATTAGACAAATAATTTATTTAATGAAATTAGTTTTATCAATACAAGTGATATTAGCCAAAGAAAAGCCTGAATCCTGGGGAAGGCAGTCCTTGGGTTCATCTTGCACTTCTATGACAGCACTGAAGGGTTCAGCATTCCTTTGGCCTTTACAGTTGGGGTTACCAGTATTAATTTAGACAATACCAGTAATTTAGACAAATAATTTATTTAATTAAATTAATTCTATCAATAAATAATTATAAAGTGATATTAGGCAAAGAAAAGTCTGGATCCTGGGGAAGGCAGGCCATGGGTTCATCTTGCACTTCTTGCCTGCCTATGACAGCACTGAAGGGTTCAGCATTATTTTGGCCTTAATAGTTGGGGTTGCCAGTATTAATTTAGACAAATAATTTATTTAATTAAATTAATTTTATCAATAAATAGTTAGCAAAGTGATGTTAGCCAAAGAAAAGCCTGAATCCTGGGGAAGGCAGGCCATGGATTCATCTTGCACTTCTTGCCTACCTATTACAGCACTGAAGGGTTCAGCATTATTTTGGCCTTAATAGTTGGGGTTACCAGTATTAATTAGACAAATAATTTATTTAATTAAATTAATTCTATCAATAAATAATTATAAAGTGATGTTAGCCAAAGAAAAGCCTGGATCCTGGGGAAGGCAGTCCTTGGGTTCATCTTGCACTACTTCTATGACAGCACTGAAGGGTTCAGCATTCCTTTGGCCTTTAAGTTGGGGTTGCCAGTATTAATTAGACAAATAATTTATTTAATTAAATTAATTTTATCAATAAAAGGGATATTAGCCAGAGAAAAGCCTGGATCCTGGGGAAAGCAGGCCATGGATTCATCTTGCACTTCTTGCCTACCTATTACAGCATTGAAGGGTTGAGCATTATTTTGGCCTTTACAGTTGGGGTTACTGGTATTAATTAGACAAATAATTTATTTAATAAAATTAGTTTTATCAATAAAAGTGATATTAGGCAAGGAAAAGCCTGGATCCTGGGGAAGGCAGTCCTTGGGTTCATCTTGCACTTCTTCTATGACAGCACTGAAGGGTTCAGCATTCTTTTGGCCTTTACAGTTGGGGTTGCCAGTATTAATTAGACAATTTATTTAATGAAATTAATTTTATCAATAAATAGTTAATAAAGTGATGTTAGCCAAAGAAAAGCCTGGATCCTGGGGAAAGCAGGCCATGGATTCACCTTGCCTGCCCATGACAGCACTGAAGGGTTCAGCATTATTTTGGCCTTAACAGTTGGGGTTGCCAGTATTAATTTAGACAATACCAGTAATTTAGACAAATAATTTATTTAATTAAATTAATTCTATCAATAAATAGTTAGCAAAGTGATGTTAGCCAAAGAAAAGCCTGAATCCTGGGGAAGGCAGGCCATGGATTCATCTTGCACTTCTTCCCTACCTATGACAGCACTGAAGGGTTCAGCATTATTTTGGCCTTAATAGTTGGGGTTGCCAGTATTAATTTAGACAATACCAGTAATTTAGACAAATAATTTATTTAATTAAATTAATTCTATCAATAAATAGTTAGCAAAGTGATGTTAGCCAAAGAAAAGCCTGAATCCTGGGGAAGGCAGGCCATGGATTCATCTTGCCTACCTATTACAGCACTGAAGGGTTCAGCATTATTTTGGCCTTTACAGTTGGGGTTGCCAGTATTAATTTAGACAATACCAGTAATTTAGACAAATAATTTATTGAATTAAATTAATTTTATTAATAAATAGCTGCCAAAGAAAAGGCTGACAGTGTGCCAGTGCCTTGCTACAGGAACCAGTGCAGCACCTCCTGCTGCCCAGCCGTGTCTGTTTGTCAGAGCGTCAGTAATGCACCGCAATGGGTGGATGTTCTGCTCTGAATTCACACTGTGAAATGTGCTGGAATGTACAGGAAATCCCCTGAAATGTGGCCTGAAAAACACCGATGGAGCTGTGATCCCGATTCTTTCCGTTCACTTGTTTGTTTGTGTTTGATCTTATCGCTGTGGCCAGAGGGCTCCAACTGTATCACTGAATAATTGAAACAAAACTGACAGTTTCAGCTAATAAAATGAGCAATGGGAATTCTTTTCTGATGATTATTTCTTCTTTTTATGGAGCTGTGAAGTCATTTCCACACCTGAGCAATCCATAAAGTTTCCATCAAAACAAACCCGCCTATTTTCCAGCCAGCTTTCATCTTTGCTGCACAAAATCAGCTCACCCTGGGCAGGCATTGTTGGGCAGTAAATAGTTTGCATCTTTTCTGCTTTGCTGCGCTCTGGGATTTGTTCAGGCACGTGTCTGTGGCTCTTTTGTGGAGGTGTCGCTGCTCCTGTGAATAAAAATCAGTTGTTAAGCAACTTCCATTTACCTAAATGTGAAGCGTGTAATGCGACAACGAGGTAAAAACATCATTTAAAAAAATCCAGAGTCTCAGAATTTCTCAGTATAAATATTCTGAAGGGAGAGAGCTTAGCCCAAGATAAAAACTTCTATAGAAGTTAACAGGTAACTTGTAATTTCTGTTGATTTGACAAATATTTCTTTGTGTATTCTATTGTGCAGGCACAGCAGAAGTGATGTCAGGGCACAGCACTGAATAAAGCACAGCCCTGGCAGTGGGAGGTGCACAGAAGGGTTTGTTGCTGTTTTTGCTCTGGCAAATCTCTGTAAAACTGAGTTTAAATCCTTTGCTTTGCCTGTGGCTGTAGGGGGGCAATAACAGCTGATGGTTGTGCTGCCAGTCAGAGGGAAAACAGAGAGAAAATGGGAAAAAACCCATGAGAGAGCACAGGTTGTGAAAATCCTGATTTGGGTGATGCTGTTGAGGTGTGGAAGGAGGGATTTCTGGCCTGTTGTACCAGCAAATGTGTCCTAAAATCACAAAGCATCTTTATATTCTGTAATTTTCCCCCAGCCAAACCCCTCAGCTCTGTTTTTGTGAGGATTGTTTCCTTAAAGGAAGAAATTTCATTTTGCTGCTGGAGGAGCAGAGAAGGGCAGAGGGTGCTGGGGAGGCACTGAATAAAGCACAGCCCTGGCAGTGGGAGGTGCACACAAGGTTTTATTGCTGTTTTTTCTCTGGCAAATGTCTGTAAAAGTGAGTTTAAATCCTTTGTTTTGCCTGTGGCTGTAGGGGGGCAAAATTCTTTAACAGCTGATGGTTGTGCTGCCAGGCAGAGGGAAAACAGAGAGAAAATGGGAAAAAACCCATGAGAGAGCACAGGTTGTGGAAATCCTGATTTGGGTGATGTTGAGGTGTGGAAGGGGGAATTTCTGGCCTGTTGTGTCCTAAAGCCACAAAGCATCTTTATATTCTGTAATTTTCCCCCAGCCAAAACCCCTCAGCTCTGTTTTTGTGAGGATTGTTTCTTTAATTTCTTTAAAGGAAGAAATTTCATTTTGCTGCTGGAGGAGCAGAGAAGGGCAGAGGGCGCTGGGAGGGCAGGGCTGGGTTTGGGCAGCTCCTGAGTGTGAGTGTGAGCCCCGAGATTGGGCTGGGGCAGCTCCTGAGTGTGAGTGTGAGCCCCGAGATTGGGCTGGGGCAGCTCCTGAGTGTGAGTGTGAGCCCCGAGATTGGGCTGGAACAGCTGAGTGTGAGTGTGAGCCCCGAGATTAGGCTGGAACAGCTGAGTGTGAGTGTGAGTGTGAGCCCCGAGATTGGGCTGGAACAGCTGAGTGTGAGTGTGAGCCCCGAGATTGGGCTGGGGCAGCTCCTGAGTGTGAGTGTGAGCCCCGAGATTGGGCTGGGACAGCTGAGTGTGAGTGTGAGCCCCGAGATTGGGCTGGAACAGCTGAGTGTGAGTGTGAGCCCCGAGATTGGGCTGGGGCAGCTGAGTGTGAGTGTGAGCCCCGAGATTGGGCTGGGGCAGCTCCTGAGTGTGAGTGTGAGTGTGAGCCCCGAGATTGGGCTGGGACAGCTGAGTGTGAGTGTGAGCCCCGAGATTGGGCTGGGGCAGCTCCTGAGTGTGAGTGTGAGTGTGAGCCCCGAGAATGGGCTGGGGCAGCTCCTGAGTGTGAGTGTGAGCCCCGAGAATGGGCTGGGGCAGCTCCTGAGTGTGAGTGTGAGCCCTGAGATTGGGCTGGGGCAGCTCCTGAGTGTGAGTGTGAGCCCTGAGATTGGGCTGGAACAGCTCCTGAGTGTGAGTGTGAGCCCCGAGATTGGGCTGGGGCAGCTCCTGAGTGTGAGTGTGAGCCCCGAGATTGGGCTGGGGCAGATGAGTGTGAGTGTGAGCCTCGAGATTGGGCTGGGGCAGCTGAGTGTGAGTGTGAGCCCCGAGATTGGGCTGGGGCAGCTCCTGAGTGTGAGTGTGAGCCCTGAGATTGGGCTGGGGCAGCTCCTGAGTGTGAGTGTGAGCCCCGAGATTGGGCTGGGACAGCTCCTGAGTGTGAGTGTGAGTGTGAGCCCCGAGATTGGGCTGGGACAGCTCCTGAGTGTGAGTGTGAGCCCCGAGATTGGGCTGGGACAGCTCCTGAGTGTGAGTGTGAGTGTGAGCCCCGAGATTGGGCTGGGGCAGCTCCTGAGTGTGAGCCCCGAGATTGGGCTGGGGCAGCCTCTGAGTGTGAGTGTGAGCCCCGAGATTGGGCTGGAGCAGCTCCTGAGTGTGAGTGTGAGCCCCGAGATTGGGCTGGGGCACTCCTGAGTGTGAGTGTGAGCCCCGAGATTGGGCTGGAACAGCTGAGTGTGAGTGTGAGCCCCGAGATTGGGCTGGAACAGCTCCTGAGTGTGAGTGTGAGCCCCGAGATTGGGCTGGAGCAGCTGAGTGTGAGTGTGAGCCCCGAGATTGGGCTGGGGCAGCTCCTGAGTGTGAGTGTGAGCCCCGAGATTGGGCTGGGGCAGCTCCTGAGTGTGAGTGTGAGCCCCGAGATTGGGCTGGGGCAGCTCCTGAGTGTGAGTGTGAGCCCCGAGATTGGGCTGGGACAGCTCCTGAGTGTGAGTGTGAGTGTGAGCCTCGAGATTGGGCTGGGACAGCTGAGTGTGAGTGTGAGCCCCGAGATTGGGCTGGGGCAGCTCCTGAGTGTGAGTGTGAGCCCCGAGATTGGGCTGGGACAGCTGAGTGTGAGTGTGAGCCCCGAGATTGGGCTGGAACAGCTGAGTGTGAGTGTGAGCCCTGAGATTGGGCTGGGGCAGCTCCTGAGTGTGAGTGTGAGCCCCGAGATTGGGCTGGGACAGCTCCTGAGTGTGAGTGTGAGCCCCGAGATTGGGCTGGGACAGCTGAGTGTGAGTGTGAGCCCCGAGATTGGGCTGGGGCAGCTCCTGAGTGTGAGTGTGAGCCTCGAGATTGGGCTGGGGCAGCTCCTGAGTGTGAGTGTGAGCCCTGAGATTGGGCTGGGACAGCTGAGTGTGAGTGTGAGCCCCGAGATTGGGCTGGGACAGCTGAGTGTGAGTGTGAGCCTCGAGATTGGGCTGGGGCAGCCTCTGAGTGTGAGTGTGAGCCCCGAGATTGGGCTGGGGCAGCTGAGTGTGAGTGTGAGCCCCGAGATTGGGCTGGGACAGCTGAGTGTGAGTGTGAGCCCCGAGATTGGGCTGGGGCAGCTCCTGAGTGTGAGTGTGAGCCCCGAGATTGGGCTGGAACAGCTGAGTGTGAGTGTGAGCCCCGAGATTGGGCTGGGACAGCTCCTGAGTGTGAGCCCCGAGATTGGGCTGGGGCAGCTCCTGAGTGTGAGTGTGAGCCCCGAGATTGGGCTGGGACAGCTGAGTGTGAGTGTGAGCCCCGAGATTGGGCTGGAACAGCTGAGTGTGAGTGTGAGCCCCGAGATTGGGCTGGAACAGCTGAGTGTGAGTGTGAGCCCTGAGATTGGGCTGGGGTGTGTGAGTGTGAGTGTGAGCCCCGAGATTGGGCTGGGACAGCTCCTGAGTGTGAGTGTGAGCCCCGAGATTGGGCTGGGACAGCTCCTGAGTGTGAGTGTGAGCCCCGAGATTGGGCTGGGACAGCTCCTGAGTGTGAGTGTGAGCCTCGAGATTGGGCTGGGACAGCTCCTGAGTGTGAGTGTGAGCCCCGAGATTGGGCTGGGGCAGCTCCTGAGTGTGAGTGTGAGCCCCGAGATTGGGCTGGGACAGCCTCTGAGTGTGAGTGTGAGCCCCGAGATTGGGCTGGGACAGCCTCTGAGTGTGAGTGTGAGCCCCGAGATTGGGCTGGGGCAAATGAGTGTGAGTGTGAGCCCCGAGATTGGGCTGGGACAGCTCCTGAGTGTGAGTGTGAGCCCCGAGATTGGGCTGGGACAGCCTCTGAGTGTGAGTGTGAGCCCCGAGATTGGGCTGGGGCAAATGAGTGTGAGTGTGAGCCCCGAGATTGGGCTGGGACAGCTGAGTGTGAGTGTGAGCCCCGAGATTGGGCTGGGACAGCTGAGTGTGAGTGTGAGTGTGAGCCCCGAGATTGGGCTGGGGCAAATGAGTGTGAGTGTGAGTGTGAGCCCCGAGATTGGGCTGGGGCAGCTGAATGTGAGTGTGAGCCCCGAGATTGGGCTTGGGCAGCTCCTGAGTGTGAGCCCCGAGATTGGGCTGGGGTGGGTCCTGAGTGTGAGTGTGAGCCCCGAGATTGGGCTGGGACAGCTGAGTGTGAGTGTGAGCCCCGAGATTGGGCTGGAACAGCTGAGTGTGAGTGTGAGCCCCGAGATTGGGCTGGGGCAGCTGAGTGTGAGTGTGAGCCCCGAGATTGGGCTGGGGCAGGTGAGTGTGAGCCCCGAGATTGGGCTGGGACAGCTGAGTGTGAGTGTGAGCCCCGAGATTGGGCTGGGGCAGCTGAGTGTGAGTGTGAGCCCCGAGATTGGGCTGGGGCAGGTGAGTGTGAGCCCCGAGATTGGGCTGGGACAGCTGAGTGTGAGTGTGAGCCCCGAGATTGGGCTGGGACAGCTGAGTGTGAGTGTGAGTGTGAGCCCCGAGATTGGGCTGGGGCAGCTGAGTGTGAGTGTGAGCCCCGAGATTGGGCTGGGGCAGCTGAGTGTGAGTGTGAGCCCCGAGATTGGGCTGGGGCAGCCCCTGAGTGTGAGTGTGAGCCCCGAGATTGGGCTGGGGCAGCTGAGTGTGAGTGTGAGCCCCGAGATTGGGCTGGGGCAGCCCCTGAGTGTGAGTGTGAGCCCCGAGATTGGGCTGGGGCAGCCCCTGAGTGTGAGTGTGAGCCCCGAGATTTGGATGGGATTCCCAGCAATAACAACAATAATATGAATAACAATAACAGCAATAACAACAATAACATGAACGATGCATTTTCTGTAAGATCTTGCATGGTGTGAGCATAACAATCTTTTATTAAAAATCCTTTCTTTAGGATTTTTCCCTCTCCTGGGAAGCTGAGGCCCCAGAGAAAGGATGTCAATAATGGTTATTTGCTGCTGTGCAATGCAACAGGTGCATCTGCGATTGGCCCATGGACAATTAAGGCTCGTACACAATTAATTGTGTACAATTAAGGGCCAATCAAAGACTGAGCTCTCTCTGGGACAATCAGAGAAAGCTCCTTTGTTCATTCATTCTTTTTCTATTCTTAGCAGCTTCTGAACTTTTCTCTTTATTCCTTTTATTCCTCTTAATGTATAAGACTATACTAATTATTAGACGAGAATCTTGACTTCATGACCAGAAGGCTGGATTTATTAATTTATGATATTATATTAATCTATTATTAATTTATTTATTAATTTTAAATTTTACTGGTTTTTAAATCTTTATTAATTTTAAATTTTACTAATTTTTAAATCTTTATTTATTAATTTTTTATTTTTTTAATTTTATTTTATGAAATAATTTTTATTTAAATTTTTTACATTTTATTTAAATAAAATTTATTTTTAAATAATTTTTATTTATTAATTTTTAAATTTTATGTATTAATTTATTTTTGTTTTTAAAATAAATTTTATTTTATAAAACAAATTTTTTTTAGAATTTTCTTATTCTTTATTTCAATAAATTTTAATTCTTAAATAAATTTTGATTTCATTTTTAAATTTTTATTTATTAATTTTTAAAATTTATTATTTTAAAAATTGATTTATTAATTTATGCTATTATTATGATATATAAATTAATAAATCCAGCCTTCTGGTCATGAAGCCAAGATTCTCATCCATCTCTTCACCCCTGAGGAAGCCTTGCAAGCCCAGCAACAAGCAGTTACTGCAGAGAGCCTGATAAAAACACAGATTAATGACTCCAGGAGCTGCTCTTTGTGTGCTGCAGTGTCACCGTGCCTGGAGCAGGCAGGGCAGCCACTCTGACTCAGACAGGGAAGGAAGAGCCTGAATTCCTGCTCTGAGCTCAGGTAACTCATCATCAACTGAGATATGTCAGCCCAATTCCAGCGTGTTTTACATCCATAACAATTTCATTTTTGCGCTGTTTCCCTCAAATCTGCACAGCTGTTCCTGTGCCAGCAGTGACTCCGAGTGAGCTGTGTGGAGCTGTCACACTGCTGAGGGCCCTGGGCAGGAGGAGGTCACATCCCACACCTGCATTTCTAAAGAAAGCTCCATTGCTGGGCTCTCTCTGACAGAACTTGGTTTATTTTCAGCCCCAGGGAGCTGCTCTTTCTGTATTGCAGTGTCACCTGCCTGGAGCAGGCAGGGCAGCTCCTCTGGCTCAGAGAGAGGAGGAAGAGCCTGAATTCCTGCTCTGAGCTCAGGTAACTCATCATCAACTGAGATATTATGTCAGCCCAATTCCAGCGTGTTTTACACCCATAACAATTTCATTTTTGCCCTGTTTCCCCAGATCTGCACAGCTGATGTTTTTGTGCCAGCACTGGCTCCGAGTGAGCTGTGTGGAGCTGTCACACTGCTGGGCAGGAGGTCACATCCCACACCTGCATTTCTAAAGAAAGCTCCGGTGCTGGGCTCTCTCTGACAGAATTTGGTTTATTTTCAGCCCCAGGGAGCTGGAGCTGCTCTTTCTGTGCTGCAGTGTCACCGTGCCTGGAGCAGGCAGGGCAGCTCCTCTCACTCAGACAGGGAAGGAAGAGCCTGAATTTCTGCTCTGAGCTCAGGTAACTCATAATTGAGTTATGAGTATATAACTCATAACTGAGATATTACTGGAGCACTGTGTGAGCCCAATTCCAGCGTGTTTTACACCCATAACATTTCATTTTTGCCCTGTTTCCCCAGATCTGCCCAGCTGATGTTCCTGTGCCAGCAGTGACTCCGAGTGAGCTGTGTGGAGCTGTCACACTGCTGGGCAGGAGGAGGTCACATCCCACACCTGCATTTCTAAAGAAAGCTTCATTGCTGGGCTCTCTTTGACAGAATTTGGTTTATTTTCAGCCCCAGGGAGCTGCTCTTTCTGTGCTGCAGTGTCCCCGTGCCTGGAGCAGGCAGGGCAGCTCCTCTGGCTCAGACAGGGAAGGAAGAGCCTGAATTCCTGCTCTGAGCTCAGGTAACTCATCATCAACTGAGATATTACTGGAGCACTGTGTGAGCCCAATTCCAGCGTGTTTTACACCCATAGCATTTCATTTTTGCCCTGTTTCCCCAGATCTGCACAGCTGTTTTTGTGCCAGCAGTGACTCCGAGTGAGCTGTGTGAGGCTGTCACACTGCTGGGGAGGAGGTCACATCCCACACCTGCATTTCTAAAGAAAGCTTCGTTGCTGGGCTCTCTCTGACAGAACTTGGTTTATTTTCAGCCCCAGGTGCCGTGGGGAGCTGAGGCTCGGAGCTGCAGGAACAAGGTGTTTACAGAGTTGTTTCCTCCAGCTTTGCATTTGACACTTCCATTCTCGGCCCCTCTTTTGCTGTCCCACGGAGCTGCTGAAATGCATTTTCTCCAGCAGGTGCAGTGAAAATTCCCCAGTTTCATTGCTGTGGAATGAGAAATGCCCGGAGAACCTGCTCAGCCACACCCTGTGCTGATAGAGAGCAGCATTCCTCACCTGCAGCTCAACCTGGGGCCCTGGATTCTCTCTTTTTCTGTGCTCTTCACACTGCTGCACAAATCCCTGCCAATCTCTTCGCTCCTTGCTGGTGCTTGGGAACTTTTAGAGAATTTTTGTGCCTGAATTCAGGCTCTTGAAATCAACCCTTTGGGGGTGTGCTGCTGTGAGCTCTGTGCAGCGTGTGCCACCGTCTGAGGGTGCAGCAATGCTGCCCAGGGGTTGATTTTCCCTGGGAAAATCATTCCTGCCAATCTCTTCACTCCTTGCTGGTGCTCTGGAACCTTTAGAGAATTTTTGTGCCTGAATTCAGGCTCTTTGGGGGTGTGCAGCTGTGAGCTCTCTGCACCATCTGAGGGTGCAGCAATGCTGCCCAGGGGATGATTTTCCCTGGATTCTCTCTTTTTCAGTGCTCTTCACGCTGCTGCACAAATTCCTGCCAATCTCTTCACTCCTTGCTGGTGCTTGGGAACTTTTAGAGAATTTTTGTGCCTCCAGTCCTGAATTCAGGCTCTTGAAATCAACTCTTTGGAGGTGTGCTGCTGTGAGCTCTGTGCAGCGTGTGCCACCATCTGAGGGTGCAGCAATGCTGCCCAGGGGATGATTTTCCCTGGGAAAATCATTCCTGCCAATCCCTTCACTCCTTGCTGGTGCTCTGGAACCTTTAGAGAATTTTTGTGCCTTCAGTCCTGAATTCAGAGAATTCAGTCCTGAATGCAGAGAGTGAGCTCTCTGCACCATCTGAGGGTGCAGCAATGCTGCCCAGGGGATGATTTTCCCTGGATTCTCTCTTTTTCAGTGCTCTTCGTGCCGCTGAACAAATTCCTGACAATCTCTTCACTCCTTGCTGGTGCTTGGGAACTTTTAGAGGATTTTTGTGCCTTCAGTCCTGAATTCAGGCTCTTGAAATCAACCCTTTGGGGGTGTGCTGCTGTGAGCTCTCTGCACCATCTGAGGGTGCAGCAATGCTGCCCAGGATTGATTTTCCCTGGATTCTCTCTTTTTTTCAGTGCTCTTCACGCTGCTGCACAAATCCCTGCCAATCTCTTCACTCCTTGCTGGTGCTCTGGAACTTTTAGAGGATTTTTGTGCCTGAATTCAGGCTCTTTGGGGGTCTGTGCAGCGTGTGCCACCATCTGAGGGTGCAGCAATGCTGCCCAGGGTTGATTTTCCTGGCTGGGCAGCCCGGGCAGGGCTGTGTGACACCGGAGCAGGGGCTGGGCTCAGCTTTCCGCTCCCACAGAGATAAAGGGCTCGGGCTGCCGGGGAAGGGAGGGCCCTGCTCCCTGCAGATCCCTGCGCTGATTGCAGAGCTCCGAGCCGGGCTGGGGGGCCCAGAGGAAGCTGCAGTCACTCCTCAGCAGGAAGGAAAATGAGCACATGGAAGGGTGGTTGGAGCAAGGGGGCAGGGGACAAAGGGAAAATGCTCTTTGCCACTCAGGGGTTGCTCACAGGGCAGGGGGGGGTCTTAAAAGTGACATTCAAACCATGCAGCTTTTCCCAGGGTGCTTTTCATGCCTCTTTTAAGGGATGTTTTTAACCCAGCACAATGGTGTGGTTTATTGCAGCCCTTTGTGTGGTTTATCCGAGCGCTGTAAATGCTGAGATCACTTGAGCGCTGTGCCTGGCCTTGCACTACAGAGATGATCCCATGGAGAGGCCTGGCTCAGATATTCTGATATTCTGATTTCCTGATATCCTGATATTCTGATATCCTGATATCCTAATATCCTGATATTCTGATATTCTGATATCCTGATATTCTGATATCCTGATATTCTGATATCCTGATATCCTGATATCCTGATATCCTGATATTCTGATATTCTGATATCCTGATATCCTGATATCCTGATATCCTGATATTCTGATATCCTGATATCCTGATATCCTGATATCCTGATATCCTGATATCCTGATATCCTGATATCCTGATATTCTGATATCCTGATATCCTAATATCCTGATATCCTGATATTCTGATATCCTGATATCCTGATATTCTGATATTCTGATATCCTGATATTCTGATATCCTGATTTCCTGATATTCTGATATTCTGATATCCTGATATCCTGATATTCTGATATCCTAATATCCTGATATTCTGATATCCTGATTTCCTGACATCCTGATTTCCTGATATTCTGATATTCTGATATCCTGATATCCTGATATTCTGATATCCTAATATCCTGATATTCTGATATCCTGATTTCCTGACATCCTGATTTCCTGATATTCTGATATCCTGATATTCTGATATCCTGATTTCCTGATATCCTGATTTCCTGATATTCTGATATACTTCCACTTGGATTTTTAAATGTTGATACTCCAGGACTGCCTTGTTGTATGTAAACATGTTAATCCAAAATCCTCTTTGGGATTTTGGGAAGTGAGAATGTCTTCATGGAGCAGGAAATAGAGGGGAATTAAGAGATTATTGTGTATTGGGGAATTAAGAGATTATTGTGTATTTTTTAATCATGAATCTCTGGCCTGCCAGCTTTGTGGTATCAGTGTTTTCTTCAGGCTAATTCTGACTATGAATGAATTCTCTCCCAGCCCAGAAGTGGAACAAAGCTGCCATGTGAGCACATCCCCAGGTGTCCCTGTCCCTGCTGCCCCACCGGATCTGCTGACCTTGTGGAGCACAGGAAAGCCAGGCCCAGGTGCTCTCACATGGTCCCACCCCAGGGGCTGCCCCAGCACGTGGGGGACACAGGAACACAGCTGGGACCTTGGAAAAAGGGATGGAGATGGGTTTGTTTGCTTCCAGGCTGGCAGAACAGGAATTCCTGAGCTGCGTTTGTGCCCCAGCCCAGGGCCAGCTGCTGGCGTGGTGCCCTGGTCAGCTGCTGCTGCCCTGCAGGGACACCTGAAGGGACAATGCTGCTCCAAACCTGCTCAGGTTTGTTTCCTGAAGGGACAATCCTGCTCCAAACCTGCTCAGGTTTGTTTCCTGATGAGATTCTCCTGCTCAGGTTTGTTTCCTGGTGAGATTCTCCTGCTCAGGTTTGTTTCCTGGTGAGATTTTCCTGCTCCAGACCTGCTCAGGTTTGTTTGCTGATGAGATTTTCGTGCTCCAAACCTGCTCAGGTTTGTTTCCTGGTGAGATTCTCCTGCTCAGATTTGTTTCCTGATGAGATTCTCCTGCTCCAAACCTGCTCAGGTTTGTTTGCTGATGAGATTTTCCTGTTCCAAACCTGCTCAGGTTTGTTTCCTGATGAGATTTTCCTGCTCAGGTTTGTTTCCTCATGAGATTCTCCTGCTCCAAACCTGCTCAGGTTTGTTTCCTGATGAGATTCTCCAAACCTGCTCAGGTTTGTTTCCTGATGAGATTTTCCTGCTCAGGTTTGTTTCCTGGTGAGATTCTCCTGCTCAGGTTTGTTTCCTCATGAGATTCTCCTGCTCAGGTTTGTTTCCTGATGAGATTTTCCTGCTCCAAACCTGCTCAGGTTTGTTTCCTGGTGAGATTCTCCTGCTCCAAATCTGCTCAGGTTTGTTTCCTGGTGAGATTCTCCAAACCTGCTCAGGTTTGTTTCCTGATGAGATTTTCCTGCTCCAAACCTGCTCAGGTTTGTTTACTGGTGAGATTCTCCAAACCTGCTCAGGTTTGTTTCCTGGTGAGATTCTCCAAACCTGCTCAGGTTTGTTTCCTGATGAGATTTTCATGCTCCAAACCTGCTCAGGTTTGTTTCCTGATGAGATTCTCCAAACCTGCTCAGGTTTGTTTCCTCATGAGATTCTCCTGCTCCAAACCTGCTCAGGTTTGTTTCCTGGTGAGATTCTCCTGCTCAGGTTTGTTTCCTGGTGAGATTCTCCTGCTCAGGTTTGTTTCCTGCTGAGATTCTCCAAACCTGCTCAGGTTTGTTTGCTGATGAGATTCTCCAAACCTGCTCAGGTTTGTTTCCTGATGAGATTCTCCTGCTCAGGTTTGTTTCCTGGTGAGATTCTTCAAACCTGCTCAGGTTTGTTTCCTGGTGAGATTTTCCTGCTCAGATTTGTTTCCTGATGAGATTTTCCTGCTCCAAACCTGCTCAGGTTTGTTTTCTGATGAGATTTTCTGCTCCAAACCTGCTCAGGTTTGTTTTCTGATGAGATTTTCTGCTCCAAACCTGCTCAGGTTTGTTTCCTGATGAGATTCTTGCAAGGAATTAAGGACCCAGTTCCTGTCGCCCTGATTTTTTAAGATTTTCTAAACCTTCTGATGTTGACATTCTTTTAGCCAACTTTCTCACACCCTTTCTGTAAATAACTCATTGTTTTCCATTCTTTTATAGAAGAAGAAACATTTGATAGACTGTTGGTTTGTCCAGTGTCATTGGAGAGGTGGCACTGTCACCCTCCAATCCACTGTCAGTTTTAGCAAACCATAAATGTTGGAGTCAGAAAATAAACTTTCCCTTTTCTTTCACCTTGATAACAGCAGTGTGTGCTCGTGTTGTTTCATGTCCTGCAGTGACAATTCCCTCAGGATCCTTGCTGGGGCTCCACTGAGGCTGTGGTGGAGCCAGCACTGGGAGCAAAGGCTTTTGTAAATAACTGATTGGTTTGCAATCTTTTATAGAAGAAGAAAAATTTATAGAAGAAGAAAAATTTGATGAACTGCTGGTTTGTCCAGTGTCATTGGAGAGGTGGCACTGTCACTTTCCAATCCACTGCCACTTTTAGAAAACTAGAAATGTTAGAAAGTAAAGTTCCCTTTTCTTCACCGTGAGAGCAGCAGTGTGTGCTCGTGTTGTTTGGTGTCCTGCAGTGAGAATTCCCTCAGGATCCTTGCTGGGGCTCCACTGAGGCTGTGGTGGAGCCAGCACTGGGAGCAAAGGCTTTTGTAAATAACTCATTGTTTTCCATTCTTTTATGGAAGAAGAAAAATGTAATAAACTGTTGGTTTGTCCAGTGTCATTGGAGAGGTGGCACTGTCACCTTCCAATCCACTGCCACTTTTAGAAAACTAGAAATGTTATAAAGTAAAGTTCCCTTTTCTTCACCCTGAGAGCAGCAGTGTGTGCTTGTGTTTGTGTCCTGCAGTGAGAATTCCCTCAGGATCCTTGCTGGGGCTCCAGGGAGCAAAGGCACCTCCCAGGGCACTGACACTTCTCTATCAGGATTTTTTAAGTGATTTTGGCCAAACTGGATTTTCCTGTGAATCCCTGAGGCCGTTCCTGAGTGCTGGGCACTTCAGCAGTGCCAGCACCTCGTTGGTGCTGTAAAACACATTCCAGGAGACATTCCAGCATCCAGCACAGCTCAGGGCTCAACTCCTTCCTTTCCAAACAGATTTTTGTTGCCTTTGCTACCTGCTCCCTGCAATTGGAAACCCAATTTCCTGCCCTTTCATCCTCTGCTTTTTTTTTTTTTTTGATCTCAGCCTCGCTGGGGGAGGTTTTTATCTATTTCTGTTTGCTTGTCTCAGGCAGCTTTTGTCCCCACAATTTCCACTTCCTGATCTGCAGCTGGGGAGCAGTGAGGTCACGTTTGGGTGCATTTGTTGTTTTTGGGGAGGTGAGGGAGGAACTGGAGGCTCCATCCTGGGGGAGGGATGGATTTTCTGGGTCAGGAAGGGAAGGTGAAGGTGGAAGCAGAGCCTTGCAGCCAGGTTTGGACAAAGGAGGACGGAGGAAGGGTTTGGAGCTGCATGGAATTTGTCTGAGGCTGGAGTTGTATCTGTGGATGTCTCAAGTTTTCCATGAGGTTTCTTTGCTGCTGAGAATGAGTGAAATGACCCCAAAGGCTCCTCACCCCTGAAATCCCAGAATCCCTGGGTGGTTTGGGTTGGAAGGGATTTTACACTCCTTCCTTTCTAGAGAAGGAGTTTTTCTGGACCCCTTTTAGGGTCTATTCCACCCCTTCCATGGCAGGGACACCTCTCACTGTCCCAGGGTGCTCCAAACCCATCCAGCCTGGCCTTGGGCACTGCCAGGGATGCAGGGGCAGCCACAGCTGCTCTGGAGGATTTCCTTCCCAAATCCCATCTATCCTGCCCTCTGGCAGTGGGAATCCATTCCCCTTGTCCTGTCACTATAAAAAAATCCCTTTTCAGTGCTGCTCTCTCTGTGCTGTTCTGCTCCACAGGTTCCTCTCATCCTCTTCTCCAAAAGCACCAGACCTTCCAGGAGAGCAGCTCTCTGTGCCCAGTTTGGGATGGGAGCACAGAACTGGAGCAGCTTTGGGTCACAGTGGATCCCTGCCTCTGTTTCCCTGAGGAATGAGTGAAGCCAGCAGCTCCAGGCTGAGTCCCTGTGTCCATGTGGGGTTGTGCCCTCCCCTTGCCCCCCACATTTCCAGTGTCCCTCACTGGCCCAGATTGTGTCCCCAAGGCCCCAGGCTGGCCTCACATCATCCCCCTGAGCAATAACCCGCTGCTGCCTGTTTCCTGGGAGGAAAGGAAAGGCAGGAAGGAAAAACAACGGCTCAGAATTTCCACTCATGACAAGAAAAAAAAAAAAAAAAAAAAAAAAAAAAAGGAAATAAAAGGAAAGCATGAATCAGAGGAGCTGGTTCATTCAGGAACACACAACTCCACAGAGCAACAAGGACCTGACCTCTGTAGCAGGAGTTTTTGTGCTCTTTATTTATTTGTTGTGGGACAGTTTGGCATAAACAGAGGCAGAGTACGTGACAATATTGGTGAGCTTCTGTTCAGAGCCTGCCGAGACCTGGAACCCAGTGGTGC